>NC_069135.1:34255755-34555755 GCF_026914265.1 Mya arenaria | reverse complement strand
CAATGGTTGGTGCATTAAGATAAAACATTATTTATATTTGTAATATGAGCACTAAGACTCTTTGCTTTGAAAACAGAATAAATGACTTCTACTTCAATTTAATTCAAGAACTGTTGACAGTGTTTAAGAATTTAGAATAAAGAAGAAAGTGAACGCTTGTTTGTATGGTTTGTAACGGTTAAGCTGTAATTGCCCACGTGTTGAGTGAGTTAAGCTTGAATGTACTGTAAACATTTACTTTGATATATCTCACTATGTTTTCAGAATGCCATAGCCATGCACGAGAGCAATGGTATAGACATCATCATTGCCCTCGTTCTCAGTGAGATCAGCATGGACCTTGTCCTTGAACTCAAGGTTATAATTTATCTTTGACTTAAGTTTGTTGTGCTGAATTTTAAGTTAAGTATTGCCACATTTTGTCCAAGTATCCAACTGCTAATTAGACTGTAATTATCTCTTACCAACTCAAATTTAGATTATCTTGAACACAGAACTTTAAATTGGGAAAAAAGAACCAAAACAATTGAAAGATATGGTTGTTTAAATGTACGAATTTGCATTCAGAACAATGCCTCTAAGCTGCTGTTGGCGATCATGGAGAGTCGACATGACAGTGAGAACGCTGAGAGGATCCTCGTTAGCATGAGCCCACAACAACTGGTAATACTGCGTGTCTTGTAAAATAATTATAGATGTAGACCAACTTTGTAATCAATCCTGGAATTATTTTAAGGTGTGAGATTTCTATACCACACTACTTTTCTATATTAATTTTTCTCTACTACCCTTCATATCTATGCTACCCTGTACTGCACTACATTTCAATGCCCATATATTTCTAATCTCTTTATTCATTTTCTTTACAACCCAACCAGTGTATATATTTGTAAAATATCTGAATTATTCATGACTGTATTTGGAATTGTTTCTTCCAATGCCTTACAGATTCTATTGAGAATTCTCTTTTCGCCTTTAAAGCAATCATAGACCAATGAAGCATATGGAGTAGGGCAGATTTTATTCTATCAGTTAAGATACCCATAATATGTGACAGCTAATGAAACAAAATCTTAATCAGATTTGGACCTGGACATTATACTATTTTATAAGTTTCGACTTAATAATGCACCAGTCAATTGAATCCACGGCCCTCCCAGGTCCAGGGGTATACCAGGGATAGCCAGGGATATAGGCCATGTTTTTACCTTCCAAGCTGCCCCTCAGTGCCAGGTGAATGCGGTGGTATTGTCTTTGTGCCAAAAATAGTGGCGAATGGGTCTTGCCTAATACTATTACCTACGGTCCCTTGGATGCGGGGAATTTGGCAGGGATTTAACCAGCAGTTCCCGCAGGGCGGGGATTTTACCTGGTCTTGGCTGGACCAAAAGTCAAAGTCCCCCTATTCCCCAGGGACCTGGGGGGGCCGTTGTTACAATTGACTGGTGCATAACAGTAATGAAAGTATGTGTGTCTTATTTCAAGGTTGAAGTGATGACCCAAGTTTTTAAACAGTCATTAAATGAGGGGGATAAACATCTACAGGTGGCAGATAGTGTAGATTGTGATCACAGCATGAGTCTTGTTGTCCACTACCTGGTCCTGTATTCACTGAGGTCTTTGGTCCCAGTTAGAGACTCAGGCTCAAAAAAGCATATTTTGAAATGTTACACTTAAAGCTGCTTTCCCACAGGTTGATTGTTTTGACAGCTTTTTCATTTTTTGTCTGGAAATGAGCCAATTTTTACGTAAATGTCAGGAAGACAGCTGACAAAAGAGCAGATCACAGTTTTCATATTTACGTTTGGAAATTAATGTTTTATTGCTATTTAAAGCATTACTAATGCTTTAAGAAAAATAAAAATTTCAGAAGTTTACCAAACAATGGAGATCTGTTTGATTGTGAGTTATCTCATATGACTGAATTCAAGGCACTGATGCAAAAATGAGCTGATTCTAGGACAAAAAAAAAGAAGTTAATTTGTGAGAGTGCAGCTTTAAGTATATTCAAAATGATTATTTTTGACAAAAGACACGTTAATTTTTGCAGAATATGAGATTCTTATGCATCATTTTCATGAATATTTCTTTTCAAATACCATTTTACAATGAAATCAAGATCTTTAAAGTATCAAACTCGACCAAACTCAAGCTCTCATTGAATAAGGGCCCTAGCTGTACTGTTAAAAGGGATGGAATCGAAAACATGTCAAGTGACTTGAGTTGTTGTTCTTTACAGTAGATAGAATGTCCTCCCTTTTACCCCTTTGAACATAGATTATATACAATGTCCTTGATGTGTTTTAATTGTTTACGCAAAGTTTGATGCCAGATATTTTTGTGATTTTTTTATGATGACTAATATTGTAATATTACATAAGATTATGTTCACTTTGACTGCCAATCATACACTGAGATACACTTATTAATAACTATATAGTTTATTGACCACAGCTGAATACTAACTTTATAATCTGATAACCTTTCAATCTTGTGTTTTGTAAAAACAAAACATGTACTCTTAAATTATGCTCATATTAAATCAAGTTGTGAAGATATATATATATATATATATATATATATATATATATATATATATATATATATTTCTTTTTATTATATGCTTTCCAGTGATTTATATAGATTTATCATTGAAATAAAATTGATATTTCACTGTTCTGAAATTTTAGCCCGCTTTCAATTCCAAATCAACTGTCAGCTCGCGCAGGGCTGGGACACAATTTTGGCGACATCATTTTGAAATTGATTTTAGGTTTGCGTACAAATTGGCACGTTTTTCTAAAAAAGAGTAATTAAATGATCTTTTACTCCAATTTTAGGCATATAATATAAAGAAAAATTGTTTGTTTCAGTGTAAGATAGCAATATATTTTACCTCATGAACACCAAAATTGAATGTTTCACTCACGGCTATGCCACTTGTGAAATATATTCCATCTTACACTGAAACAAACAATTATCCTCTATTGAACATTGAATAAAACTTTTTTAATTTTATCATTTGTAGCATATATTAATTATTATTTGTTCATATTTTTTATATTTAGCTGTTGGGAGTAAGGATAAACAGGGGTTCTTGAGTTCAGGATTGACCCTTGAAATCCGGATTAAGAGCTTTTAACTAGAATATTGTATAGTTTTGAAGATTTTTTGCTTGAACATTTGCATAAAACCAGTAGGAAGTACATGTACCATGACATGAATAGGATTGACTTTAGAATCAATTTCAAAAGGGATCTAAGACCTTTTACCCTGCCTTTAAGGCCTGAATTTCTCATATCCAATCAGATCCTAGAAAATTTTCAGCTGTTAGAACCCTTGTTTTATAATTAGCTGTTTGAAGTCAGGATTACGTAATTATAGAGAAATTACATTAAGTCAAAAAATCAATCCTTTGCTTGTTTTTTTTGTGTGGAAAATTAAGCTATGTCTTTGATGTTTTTTTTTTTATTGGTGCTAGCAGAATGATTGTTTTTGTGTGAAATGTTGATCCAGTGTTAGAGCTACCATGTAGCCTAAAGCTGCTCTTATCTGTGGAATGATAGACATGTCTCAATTCATTGCATTACATTATACTGCGTGGATTTTGCTGTGAGTTTAAAGATTGTAGTAAAGGTAAAATTAAACCATGAAAGGCAAATTCTTCATGATTAAAAGTGCTGAGCGTGAGCAAGCTCATTTGTAGTCGTTAAGATTTTACCAAATATGTTCTATTAATGTTAGATTATATAGAGTTTTCAGCAGACTGGAAATGCAAGTATTTCATCATGTCTGTGAAGTTGTGAATGTTCAATTCTTAATGTCTAAGCGTAGCACATATTTAAAGGGACTAGACACCAGATAATCATTGGCAAGAAAAAAGAAAATTCTCAAACACTTCCATAAAAGTGCCATCATCGTGTACAGCACATTAAATCTTCCTTCATAGTTTTTGCACATTTTTCCAATTCAAAATTCACTAGGGTTGTCTACCACATAATACCAGTAAGTTTAACGTGGGTATATTTATCTTGACTCATAAACAGATATGATTTAAACTGGGAAACCATTATGCGCTATTTCTAAATGGAAAACTTAGATGAGACAGCAACATGATGGTTGCGTTTATTTTTTATTCTTATCATGTAAAATGATGTATTATCAGCCTCCTTCTAGCTCACATAGACAATTCAAGCCTGTTTTGAAAAAATACTGGATTTTACCAAATTTTGGACCATCTGGTGTCTAGTCCCTTTAAGTCCCTATGGTCTTAGCTGAGATATGCTGTGTGTATTAAAGATTACAGCTAAATGGCGTTTTATGAACCTTTTGCATATATTTTTTGCTGAACCGAAAACATGCTTATGAGATTTTTGAAACATGTGAAAAATATTTGAATGATTGTGCGAATGAATTTTGTCCATTTCGAGGTTGTCGTTCAAAGATTGTTGTTTTAGGATTAGCAATAATGAATATGAAAATAATGCAGTGAAAACTTCTGTAACTATATGATTGTTGGATAAAATATGATATGTTTAGATCAACCAGAATTGTGTGCATCCAGTATTGTGTTTATTAGTAGAAAAACTAGGAATAATATATGAAATAACACAAACGTTTTTTTTTTTTCATTTTATTTATTTATTTAGTAGAAAAGTATCACACATATATCAGTCAGTATTAAGCTCATGATTTACTTCATCTAAATTGTACGAGATTTTTTATTCTAATCTATGCATTTGTGTTTGAAGGTCGAGGTTGCAAAGGGTGCTTTCCAATCAGAGGATGCTGTGGAGGAAGAGGATGAGGACAAAGAGGCATCGCCAAAAACTGTGGGCCATAACATCTTCATCCTGGCTAAACAGGTGAATTAGTGTGAACCATAGTTGCAATTATATCATGTGTGTGTGTGTTTGTATGCTTATTTATACTCGCACTCGGGTCTTGCCCATTTCCCAAGTGCTCTGATAAGATTTTAGTTTTTTTGGTAATAGTGCATAGACGGAATACAACCCTGGCTAGAGCTACCCTGGTTCTTTAACGTGCTCCAGTGTATAGCAATGTCACATGGGTCCCCATTTAACTCCCTTACTGAAAGACGATTAAAATTTTTTAGTGGTGTGGCTGGGAATCAAACCTGCAACCCCTGAATTTAAAGTCAAGTGTGTTACCATTAGACCACATAATTATCTGCCAATAATATCATGCTTTCTACTTGATTGTTAAGCCATTTGGCAGAACTCTTGTCTAGTGGTAATATATTTGACTGTAATCCAGAGGTTGCAGGTTCAATCCCTTGCCTTACTTTCAAAAAGTAGTTTTTGGTAGGGATATTAAAGAGGGGTTCTGCGTGACATTGCTGTATGCTGGTGTACCTTAATGAACTAGATTATCACTTTCAAGGTTTACATTCTGTTTGTACCCCACAACCTTAACATTTCAAGATTTATACTCTCACCTATGTTATGCCCATGGAAAATCTGGTGGCATTGTAAAATAAACATAGACTCACTCCCAGGTTGTCTGTTACAGCAACATTGTTCAAAGGAGCCATAACATTCATCTTCTAGTTTTCTTTTTTAAAGCCATATCCAAACAGGCACCTAGCTTGGCCAGCTGCTTTGAGTAATTTCTTGATTTAAGTAAGCATGTAATTTCAAACCTGCATGTGTTATGTATGTAAATGGTTAGTTTGATTTTGTTTTCATTGATTTAAAAACTGATTTCTGAGTTCCCCATCTCGGTTTTTCCTAAAGAGTGATTTTTTATTACTGGATATATTTTAACCTGAATGAACCCCTTTTCCAGTTGTCCCAACACAACAAGGACCTAGCCGCCCTATTGAAGCCATGTGGGGACCTGTACGGGGACCAGGCCCTTGAGTTCTACGCTGGACACACTGCACAGATTGAGGTAACCGGGACTTTACCGTATCAAGAGATGTGATAAGTTGATTTTAAGTGGATGGTTTTGAATGAATAGTTGTCAGAACATAAGTACCAAGCTTTGTTTGGCAAGATAAAAGCTATGCAATCACCAGAGCAACGAACAAATCAAACCAAATCAGGAACATTGTCGATCAATATTATATTACTTTTAAAGCAGGTCTTTCAATGTTAACGAAGTGATGGCTCATTAAAGCTTTTTTCTGCAGGTAGAAAGTGTCAACATTGTTGCTTTCTATTAAGACACAAGAGCTGGAAATGATGAAGTATCCAGGTATATTCTTCACTGATTATCCTTATTCCACAGATTGTGCGACACAACCGTACAATGGAAAAGATTGTATTCCCGATTCCTGAGATCTGCGGGTTCCTAACAGAAGAGACCAAGGTGCACGTGATAAACACTGCAGAGAGGGACGAACAGGGGAGCAAGGTGTCAGACTTCTTTGAGCGGGCGGACGACATGTACAGAGAAATGTTGTGGCAGAGAGATCTTAGATGTGAGATGATTTAACAGTTTTAGAACTTACTATGTAATGCAAAGCTGGTGGGGAATACAGCTTTAAAAGTTCGAATGAAATGCATACATGCCATATCTTCTGGAGACCATTCAGGAGGATTTGTCCAGAAAGGCTGAAAATTCAGGGGGATTTTGATAGTATTCAGGGGGAAGTTTTTAGCAGGTCTAAGTTGGCAAAATTTCAAGGTAATTTTTGACGCACATACGAAAAAACTTTTTCATTATACAGAATTATTTTATGTCATGACTTATCATATTCTTATGATACACTGTCATGTCATACTGTAAAGCATTTGCGAACAAAATATTTCATTTATCAAAACTTTTTTAAACAAATTGCGGGGGATTTTTGCCTCCACCAGGGGATATGGCATGTATGGAAATGAGATGTGTGCAGAAAAAAACATTGTAAAATAGAGTTTAGAGGTTGTCAAATAGGGGTTATTGAATAAATAAGTAAGTATTACTTGAGTAATATATCATAGCCTCTTAATGGTGCCAGTACTAATTTTAACAAGCCTCTAAAAATTGGTGCCAGTACTAATTTTAACAAGCCTCTAAAAATTGGTGCCAGTACTAATTTTAACAAGCCTCTTAAAATTGGTGCCAGTACTAATTTTAACTAGCCTCTTAAAATTGGTGCCAGTACTAATTTTAACTAGCCTCTTAAAATTGGTGCCAGTACTAATTTTAGCTAGCCTCTTAAAATTGGTGCCAGTACTAATTTTAACAAGCCTCTTAAAATTGGTGCCAGTACTAATTTTAACAAGCCTCTAAAAATTGGTGCCAGTACTAATTTTAACAAGCCTCTTAAAATTGGTGCCAGTACTAATTTTAACAAGCCTCTTAAAATTGGTGCCAGTACTAATTTTAACTAGCCTCTTAAAATTGGTGCCAGTACTAATTTTAACAAGCCTCTTAAAATTGGTGCCAGTACTAATTTTAACAAGCCTCTTAAAATTGGTGCCAGTACTAATTTTAACTAGCCTCTTAAAATTGGTGCCAGTACTAATTTTAACAAGCCTCTTAAAATTGGTGCCAGTACTAATTTTAACAAGCCTCTTAAAATTGGTGCCAGTACTAACTTTAACAAGCCTCTTAAAATTGGTGCCAGTACTAATTTTAACGAACAAAAAAGACTCAAGAATCATAAGTAATTAGCATGTATCATCATCAAGCTAAACAAATTGTTCTTTATCAGGACTTAACACCTTAAATGTCAAAATTTAAACCCTGATGTCTTTGCATCTTTATCAGGACTTTAAACCTAAAATGTGAGAATATTTACCCTGTTGTCACTCATTCCAGCATACCCATACCTGTACTGGTTCAGCAGTCACATGTCATTCTGGGGAAACATTGCCTTTAACTTCGCCGTGCTGCTCAACCTGCTTGTTGCATTCTTCTACCCATTTCAGCACAGCAAAACAGGTATGAATGAGGATATAAGTATACTTTTTTTACTTACTTAAAAAATGCAATTACAAAAAAAGCTGGTGCAGTGCATCTGAATGAGGTTATATGTAGACTTTTTAACTTGCTTATGTCATTACATCAAGCAAATGCAGTGCATTTGTATGAAATTACACACAGTAAAGTTGGGTTCACACTACCATGTTTGGGTTGACATTTGCTAGTAGAGGTTGTTAAAAGTTTATAAGTTTATAAGAGTTGATGCTCCCTGGTGAATGCTGGCAAACGTTTTGTTAGTTGACACATGCAATAATTGTGTCAATGTTTGCAAATCAATGTTGGTATAAGTTGTGCTTCATTCATAGACGTTCCTGAACGCTTGATTATGTTGTATAGTGTTTACATTAAGCTGTAAACATTCAAACAGTTCCCATTGTGCTTTCTCCTCCAGAGCTGGACTCACGTTTATCTGGTCTGGTGTGGACGTGGATGCTTGTTTCGCTGGCCCTTGTCATCACCATAGCAACACCATCTAGCATCATCACACTGATTGGTTCCATCATTCTACGCATGATATTCAGTGTGGGAGTGGAACCAACACTATGGTGTTTAGGTCTTTTAAATGTAAGTATTTTTCTATCTGCTTTAAATAGAAATTTATTAATTGACCAAGAAAATGTAATTTGGTAATACTGTAATTCTCTGCATTTACTAAAGGTCATACTGTTATTCCATGTGTTGACTCTAGGTCATACTGTAATTCTATGTGTTAACTATAGGTCATACTGCACTTCTATGTGTTGACTATTGGTCATACTGTATTTCTGTGTGTTTAGAATAGGTCATACTGTAATTATATGGGTTTACTATAGGTCATACTGTTATTCCATGTGTTTACTATAGGACATACTGTTATTCCATGTGTTTACTATAGGTCATACTGTAATTATATGTGTTTACTATAGGACATACTGTTATTCCATGTGTTTACTATAGGTCATATTGTAATTATATGTGTTTACTATAGGACATACTGTTATTCCATGTGTTTACTATAGGTCATACTGTAATTATATGTGTTTACTATAGGTCATACTGTAATTATATGTGTTTACTATAGGTCATACTGTTATTATATGTGTTTACTATAGGTCATACTGTAATTCCTTGTGTTCACTATAGGTCATACTGCAATTCAATGTGTTTACAATAGGTCATACTGTAATTATATGTGTTTACTATAGGTCATACTGTTATTATATGTGTTTACTATAGGTCATACTGTAATTCTTTGTGTTCACTATAGGTCATACTGCAATTCAATGTGTTTACAATAGGTAATACTGTAATTCTTTGTGTTCACTATAGGTCATCCTGCAATTCAATGTGTTTACAATAGGTCATACTGTAATTCTATAAGTTTACTATAGATCATACTGTTATTATATGTGTTTACTATAGGTCATACTGTTATTATATGTGTTTACTATAGGTCATACTGTTATTATATGTGTTTACTATAGGTCATACTGTTATTATATGTGTTTACTATAGATCATACTGTAATTCTATAAGTTTACTAAAGGTCATACTGTAATTATATGCGTTTACTATAGGTCATACTGTTATTATATGTGTTTACTATAGGTCATACTGTTATTATATGTGTTTACTATAGGTCATACTGTAATTCTATAAGTTTACTATAGGTCATACTGTTATTATATGTGTTTACTATAGGTCATACTGTTATTATATGTGTTTACTATAGGTCATACTGTTATTATATGTGTTTACTATAGGTCATACTGTAATTCTATAAGTTTACTATAGGTCATACTGTAATTATATGTGTTTACTATAGGTCATACTGTAATTATATGTGTTTACTATAGGTCATACTGTTATTATAATGTGTTTACTATAGGTCATACTGTTATTATATGTGTTTACTTTAGGTCATACTGTAATTCTTTGTGTTCACTATAGGTCATACTGCAATCCAATGTGTTTACAATAGGTCATGATGTAATTCTATAAGTTTACTATAGGTCATACTGTAATTCAAGGTGTTTACAATAGGTCATACTGTAATTCTTTAAGTTTACTATAGATCATACTGTAATTCAATGTGTTTACTATAGGTCATACTGTAATTCTTTAAGTTTACTATAGATCATACTGTAATTCAATGTGTTTGCTATAGGTCATACTGTAATTCTTTAAGTTTACTATAGATCATACTGTAATTCAATGTGTTTGCTATAGGTCATACTGTAATTCTTTAAGTTTACTATAGATCATACTGTAATTCAATGTGTTTACTATAGTCATACAGTCATTCTACTTGTTGGTTTGATTTTGTTCATTCTAGTTTTCAAAAGTGCTTGAATCTGAAAACAGAAATGTCTATATACTGTAAAATATGTTTATAAGATTATTAAGTTATCATACACTAAACACTTTCAGCTCCTGAACAAGTTCATATTCTTGATCAGTATGATGGGCAATAGAGGGACGTTCAGTAAACCCTGGCGGTTGATGATCACAGACTTTGACTGTGTCTACCATGTTCTTCTGCTAGTATTGTGTTTCCTGGGTCTCTTCATTCACGAGTTCTTCTACAGCTTACTGGTAAGATATTTATTCTAAAGAGATGTTAAAAGTGAGGATTAATCCTGTCTGAATTTCAGTGTCAGACTATCATACAATTGTTATGTTTATATTTAGCTGTGCATTTGCATAAACAAATAGTAAAACTTAAAACAGATATTTATATGGCTTTCAAAGATATTAATAGAGATCTAAACTCTTTATCCCAGCATTGTGTCTGAATTCTTATACTTAACATTTATTTTTGGGATTTGAATTAACTATAATAGGGTTGGAACATTTTGAGGCAAATAGCCTTGTTTACTGTGTTAAAGCAAAAAAGTCCACAATATTCTATTCACGCGATTCAATTTTTCGAGTATTGGAACTTATGTATGAATAATATACACCAGTCCTTTGAAAGGGATATGAACATAAAATAATAATGGAATAAATTTTATGGTTGATTTATTGCCAGATATTGATAAATTTCAACAGACCATCCTTGTATTTAAAAAGTTAGCATGTCTCAAATAGCAATCAAAAATGTCTCACAATGATGCAGTATGAGTAATTATCAGGATATAATAAGCTGTGGGGTAAGATGGTGATCCAATAATGGTATATAGGGGGCAACGGAAACAATATGAGTTGAGATTGAAGCTCGTACCCAAAACTTGGTTTCCTGCACCTCGTACATCCCATATCAGGTCACCTACTAACCCTGTAACATAAATATCATGTCATGTCAAGATTAGTGACTCAATATGGAAAAATATGAGGTCAACACGTGACCATTCTTTGAACAATGACATTGCTTCATTCATGTTGGAGGCATTATATAGTTATCTGATGCATGAGTACTGTCTTGATTTATATAATAGCTAGGTTTGCCCTTGTTTTCCAGATGTTGGACATTGTATACCGTGAAGAAACACTGAGTAATGTGATCAAGTCTGTCACCAAAAACAGCAGGTCCATTCTTTTAACTGCATTTCTGGCTGTCATCCTGATTTACCTATTCTCAATATTGGGCTACATCTTCTTCCAAAACGACTTCCTCATGGAGGTCGATCCATTGCCTGCAATAGGGAAGGAGGTGGAAGGTTTGTTATTTGATTTTAACTTCTGTTTTTGTTTAAACTTATTTTTGTATTATAATTTTCTTCCAAATTGAATTTATAAGCATATTGTGTAAATTGTTTTCCGCTTACCGGGTAAAAAATTAATTAAATAGTGAAATAATTGCTTACCATTGTTTTGAATTTTTCCACAAAGTCAGAAAATATATATTTTTTTACAATCCTTCTCATGATTTAGTTAAATAACTTAATTTAATAGAGAACAGTGATTATTAATTAAATATTATTTGTAGGTAATTTGGCATAAAATACACAATATTTTGATCAATTCAATAATTTTCTTTTAATATTTTATATGTTTAAGATAAGATCATTACAGCTAAAATTCTAATTAGTCAACTATTTGAATGTTGTTAATTCATAGTTTGCCATATTTTTTTATATATTCAGCAAGAACACTAGCTCGATCCACAATATAACATCTTAAATACTTGTAAGTCGCCCATTTGAATATTGTTATATTTAGATTACCATTTCATATTTATGATCACGCTTTTTCAGCTGTGAACCAGACATGTTCAGATGGGAATTGCACAGAAACAGCCGTCAACCGTTATACAGAAGTTGCAGGTAAAAGCTTGGTGACAAATATGTATATAAGAACACTTATATATATGTTAGACTGGAATCTATGACCAATCCCACAACTGCGGCCAATCCCTCAAACGTGGCAAATTTATTTAACAGCCGTGGCTGATTGGTACGAGGATTTTTACGTATATTTAAATGGGAGAGCTGCAAGGCACATGTTCTTTTTAATACATTTGAAGTGGCTCTGTTTAATATGGCCAATGTGAAGCTATATGTGTTTTGGTGCTTGGGTTATTTGATATAGAATAGTGCTTCTTGAAATACACAACTGCTTATGCTGGTGTCAAAGGGTGTCCACATTTTCGCACTTACCATTGTTGCCATTATACATTCAGATAAAACCATCAATGCAACTTTCGTACCTCCTTTGTAGTTTGTGCTTCCATAAGATCACTGTCTAAAATATATTTAATACTGATCAAGTAATGGTGATTTTATAAGCCAGTAGCCATTGTTACAATTTATCTAGGGCCTTATTCATAAAGCATCTTGAGTTAAGTTGATTTCTTAAAATTTTCATAGTCAAATTAAAAGAATATTTTTTTAACATAAAAGTATGTTTTTTTCAGTGAGGTCAATGCAAATAATGTATTTTGGAAATTCTTCAATTTAAATTGCATGTGGCTAAATACTTACTTAAATTAGGAAAGTGACTTGAGTTAGGAAATGACTTAAAAAGTTTCATGAAAACCGCCTGTGATTAGTTTGAATGGTGAACTTATACATGAAATTTTGCATCTTTGTATTCTGTTGTTTCCAGATGATGATGAGCCTACCAAAGAGCGGGCATGTGATTCCCTTGTCATGTGTATACTGACCACCCTCAACCAGGGCCTCCGAAATGGGGGCGGTATCGGAGACGTGCTGAGAAAACCCAGCTCTGTGGTATGTACTGAATGAATATATTTGTGTATGTTGTAATCTTTAAAGAAAATGTAACTGAACTTAGAGATTAAGATTTAAATTCATTTGGACACATGCATTTAGAACACCAGTCATCGAAATTAGACTTTTGATGAACAAGTCTGAATTCTTATACTATTGCTTGGCATCAAATATTTTAAAAAACCCTGCTGTATAAAATTCAGAATTCCAGCAAGCCCTGAAGATATTTAACCAGTGCAGGGCTTGCGGGCTCGTGTTAATTTACACCACTGGAACATGAGATTAAAAAAACGTATTTTGAAATGTTTATGTTTGTCATAACGTACTATATTGAAGAATTAATACTGTATTTTATGTAACATCAGGGTTACTTTGTATTTATTAGTTGTTAAGTTTATGAGCTACCTGGTAATAACTTGATATATAGATACAAAAAGGCTTTAAAATCTACCATTCAAGGAACCCATTCACCATTGTTTGGTTTATTGTATTATCTGCCTTGGCCATTAACACAAAATGACATACTTGAGACAATTATACAGATCTCTTAAAAATTACTGGCCCAACTCTTTAACCCATTTAATTTTACAAAAATGTGAATGAAACTTGTAGTAATATGTGAAATTACTGGCCCAACTCTTTAACCCATTTAATTTTACAAAAATGTGAATGAAACTTGTAGTAATATGTGAAATGGCAAAAGACAAGCTTTTTTGTATTGTTTGCTATTATCTATTCCAGGAGCCCTTGTTTGTGGCCCGTGTTGTGTATGATTTGCTCTTCTTCTTCCTCGTCATCATTATCATCCTAAACCTCATTTTCGGTGTGATCATCGACACCTTTGCCGATCTCAGGAGCGAGAAACAGACCAAGGACGATATCCTCAGGAACTCTTGCTTTATTTGTGGTGAGTGCTGGTGCAGTTATTATCACCATTTAAATGCAGTTTAAGGAAAATTGTTTCACTATTTCATGTTAAAAATATTCATTATTAAGCGTGAAAGCTGATCCAATTTGATCTAAACTGATAGAAGATCATAATTGATTGGAAAAAAAACCATGTAGGATACTGATTGTTATTTTGGAAGCTGCTTAATGCAATAACTGGCCAAGTTATGATTAATGTTAGCAGCAATATATCCAACCTTGTGGTTTTTCCATAGTATACCTGTATTGTTATTTCTTGAAAACAAGGATCAGTCAGAGATTCATTTATATTTACCCTTCTATACATGAAAGCTTGGATTAGTGTAGCGTTTTTGCTGATAACATTGAACACAAACTGTCTTCCAAATACCTTAGTTTACAGAAGGGTTTGCCGGTAATTGGTTGATATTAAAACAATTTCAAAAGCATGACCTTCATCGACTATTAGAGTTTTTTTCCATTACATTCTGTGTCATATCTGTTGTAGGTTTACAGCGCAGTGCCTTTGACAACAAGACAGTATCATTTGAAGAGCATACCAAGGTTGAGCACAATATGTGGCACTATCTTAACTTTATAGTCCTCGTGAAAACCAAGAAATCGACAGAGTTTACAGGCCCTGAAAGCTATGTGTCAGAAATGGTGAAAGTGAGTAGGAATTATTTTATCATATTATAACAAGAGCTGTCAGAGTTGATGAGTTTGTTTTAGAATTTAAAATACAATGGTTGCTTCCAGAATACATTGATGTATGACCTTTGTTGAATAAGAATGTCAGGATAGGATTTTAGCATTTTCTTATGTGCATTACATATCAATGATCACATTGCAGATAAATCAGAACAAATACTTGACGATTCTCAGCTTATTAGTCATGTGGTCAGTTTTAATCAAGGGAAACAACCCAAATAATTTTATGTCAATATGAATATGAGTTGCTTCCCTTGATAAAAAATTGGCAATACTAAAATAAATGAATATTGATTTTTAAGCAGAGGACAATATGAGCTGTACTTTGTGTAAATGCTTATGTTATGCATCTTTATCTTCAATTCCCATTTACTATTTTTTCATCTATCCTCCAGGAACGGAATCTAGACTGGTTCCCACGTATGCGAGCTATGTCACTTGCTGCCGAGGAAAACGATGCGGAACAGAATGACACGCGCATGCTTCAACTGCAACTCAACAGCACCACAGACCTCGTGCGATTGTTGACCCACCAGCTAAGTGAATTGAAGGAGCAGATGAGTGAACAACGAAAACAAAAACAAAGAAAGGGATTTCTGCACTCTGCAGCCACTGTGCCGAACCTTATGCCCAACTTGTGAAAGAAAAAAGCGGTCTAGATAGTTATGTCAATTTATATTATATATATGAACAAATGCAATGAAATGTATGATATATATATGCAGCATGGTTAAATACCTGACTTATGATCATAGAGGCAATGCATTTTATCATCGACGCCTCATAACCAAATGTGTAAGCCGAACAAAAAACAAAAACGTTTTGGTAATGGTAGCTATATTGTTATTAATGCAAAGGATAATATTATGCCTGCAGGATAGGAAAAAATATGCATCATTATCATCAAAAACCTTATGAACAATATGTGAAGAAAATTGCTACTAAAGCTCGATTACTATCAACCAGTGCACCCATGTATGTGTAAATTATGTTAATGTTTGATATGGTTTATACTGTATATTGGCAAAGAACTGATTTATGATAATAAAATCATGACATGTTATCATCCGAACCTCATTATCAATTCATGAAGTTCATAATATTAGAGCATGTACGGAGTGCACAAATATTAGAGACATTGCTATATAGATATAGCTGGAAGAACACACCTATAAAATTGTTTGTTTAGTGAACATTCAATTAATTGAAGCAACCAAATAACTAATTTAGTATCATGAACGCATGATGGAATGCTAAATCTGTGAACTATGGAAGTTTGCAACACGAGAAAATTATTATGTGCGATTGTTATAAGAAAAAAAAATGATTATTCCGCCAGTGTGTGAATTTCGGAAATTCACAAATACACAATTTCGGAAAAAAAAAATTTTTTGATTTGTAAATATTTCTACTACATCCAATAAGAATAACACTTAGTATCTGATATTCAAACTCATTGAAGTTATGGATGTTATTTATGTAATTTTTTACCATGAAAAGTACTAAGCAAATGATATATGTATATATGGGAATAATTGAGACCATAAAGAACAGCTCGAGTGGTTTCCAAGGTGTGAACTATCTACTAGTTTACATAAGGATATGAGTGGACATTTCTGGACAAATTCTATACATATTTCACATACATTGTATTTGAAAATCACTCTGTAGAAAAAATGTACAAATATGTATAAATTTCAATGTTTAATAACTGTCTGCATTTTCTGGTTCGTCGATTGTTTATGTCGACTCCATTGCGTTCTGGTTGCACCCATAGATGAAGTACGACTGTTCACAATTTCTATGGGGGCAAACAAAACATTGAACATAATGAACATAATCTGTGAATAGCCGTACTTCATCTTTTATTTTATCTTAACATTAGTTTTTCCATCTGTAGTGTACTGACACCATTCCTAAATATGATCATAATTACATTACTTGTTATACATCGACACCATATAATATCCCACCTGATTTTAAAACTGCTGTTAATTAAACCAAAGAACTTTTCCATATTGATTTATATACAGATATAGCTGGAAAAGTATCATGAAATATTGTAGGCAGATATACATGTTTTATTATAGCCTTTTTTCTTCTCCATGTTTAATTATAACATATAACAATATTACTAATTCTGTTTATGATAAATATGTACTATCTCTGTTCCTTGCTTTTGCAACTTCTTATTTACACCTGCTCGATGAGCCTCTCTTCTAGTGTTTGTTAAAATTTGTATGATTTAAGATTTATTATATATCAAAGGGTGCTTTCAAGACTGTAGTAACTACCTTTACTTATAGAAGGACTTACTTCAGTGTTACATTCACTCTTTAAATTCTGTTAAAGCTTTATTGTTTGGAATCTTGAAGAGTTCTCATTTTCTCTAAGGCTTCATTTTTAACGAATATTTCTTTCTATAAATCTTTACTTCTTGGTTTCAAATGCAATTACATTTAATTAAGAATTAAGTCAATTGTATGGTACTTTAAACAATTACTTCGGGCAGATTTATGTCAATTTAAGATGAATAATTCAACTACTTATAATAAATGCATTCATTGTAAAGCCTTTACAATTTTGTATGCATTTTTTGCTCATTTTCATGCAAAGAATTGATTTCATTGCTACGTTAATTTCTAAGAAACAGGCATAGATTATTGTTTTGCTAATTGACAAAAACAAAATGAAATATTGCCTGCAAGATAAAACAATTACAGTGTTTTTTGGAGGGAAGTTGTAATGACTACTGCTTTTCTACATTTTTTGCAATATTTCATTAAACTGCGCAATAGTCTTTTTCTGTTACCTATATCATCTGTTTATCTCCTGTTTATTTTTTTGCTCTCCTGAATCTCACTTTTCTTGTGTATTTTGTAAGAGTGGGATTGTCTGCAGTGCTCCAGACAGGATTTGAAAAATACAGGGTGCTAGGTCAGAAAGGGCACTATTTATGTGCATTGAATGAGCCTTAAATTGGGCACTTGAAATGGTCAACTTTCAATTCTTATTGTGAATTTGTTTTTTTAATGTTACTTCCAATACTTATAATTTGTTATGAATACCTTAGCTGTTATCTTAACTTTAGTGTCAAAATTATGTATATTTATTATTCTTATACTTATTTCTAGAAATTGACTCTAACTAAAGGGTATAGCAGGGTGTAGTAAAAAGGCAGTAGGGTGCTGGAAAAGGGCAGTGGGGTGCCCAACCCTGCCATTTAAGCTTAGCTGGAGCACTGTATCTGTGTAGCAAATGACCATGGCAGGTTTTTTCTCCCTTCGTAGACAATTAGTAGGCTGTCATGCAACATTTACAAGTAATTTAAAAACAAGTGATACTTGTAAGAAAATATTTATTTTGACAGTTTATTGCCACTCTCAGTATAATATAAGTTTTGCACAAGCACAACCACTGACTCATCAGACAAACTCAATTTATATATTTTTATGTTTTTCACCTGTTATCTGTTATCATGTTCATCCTTGTCTCTTTTTCTTCTTTCTAACTCATTATTCCTTCTCTATTTGTATTGAGTAATGCTGGTTTAGCACAAAGCTCTCATAATTTAAACTTGCCATATTTCAGTTATGTACAATTAATTTTCATAGAGTCTAATTTACATCTTCATTTGTCCATAGCTAAACAATCACTTACAGCAAAGTCTAGTACCTGCATATACTTACCTACATGTTAACCAGAGTTAAAAACATACCACAGTATCAAAATAGAATTTTTTCACCATAGGTGGCAGTATTAGTCAGGGTTAGTGATGATTTTTTCTTTACTTTTTTTTAAATTGGTAGATCTTGTCGGTAGAGCAGTAGGGGGGGGGGTGGAGTCTCAAAAGCGGTAGATTTTACCTACCACCTGTAGAATTCACATGTCTGTATACATCAACGCAATTGCAGGAAAGCTCGTACGATAATTATAAAATATATTTAAAAAAAACATATATCTTTATTGGCTGGTTTAGGCAACGTTTATTTGATTTTGCGAGTCAAACTTTCAAAAAAAAATTGTGACACCCACTAAATGTTTATTTGGAATTCATGAACTTACGATAAATTGTTGTACGGTCTTTGACAAGATTGCTCCACTGTTTATAATTATACAGCAAACTGATTTATAACGAACATCTCGCCTGAGCAAAACTGCCACCTACGGTTCTCACGTGAAACATTATACATGTAGCATGTGGCTTGTAACAGTATTTGTATACAGTGAAATCTCGCTTTGTCGAAGGCGTTGGACCCTTGGGACTCATGTCTGACCAAACCAAAAATATTGAAAAATTTGACATAGCCGGAGCTTCGAGATAACAGAGTTCGACATAGCGAGTTTCGACTGTACTTTGAACAACCTCATTATATCACTTATAATAACCATGCAGCTACTTATAAAATAACTTATCATTAAAATGAAAGATATAATGTAAGCGCCATGTTATTACATATAACTATATTATACTGTATTTCCTTAAACATTTGTACATTTTATATCATAGCAGATAGTTATTTCTGAATAACTTATATTTACATATAAAACCCATTATACTAATTTGCATTTTTACAATCAAAATGACTCATCTTATAGTTTAACAGACACTGATTCAGTCATAAGAAGTCCAAACGAAAGCCATGGTTGCTTTGGTTCTGTGTCCAGAAAAAAACTCGCCAATGACAATCTGTTAAAAGAAAGAACTTTGTAGGAAATTAAAACACATTGAAAAATGCATTAATTTAAATGATTATTTCATTCAAAAGAACTTTGTAGGAAATTAAAACACATTGAAAAATGCATTAATTTAAATGATTATTTCATTCAAAAGAACTTTGTAGGAAATTAAAACACATTGAAAAATGCATTCATTTAAATGATTATTTCTTTCAAAAGAACTTTGTAGGAAATAAAACGCATTGAAAAATGTATTAATTTAAATGATTATTTCATTCAAAAGAACTTTGTAGGAAATTAAAACACATTGAAAAATGTATTAATTTAAATGATTATTTCATTCAAACGAACTTTGTAGGAAATTAAAACACATTGAAAAATGCATTAATTTAAATGATTATTTCATTCAAAAGAACTTTGTAGGAAATTAAAACACATTGAATAATGCATTAATTTAAATGATTATTTCATTCAAAAGAACTTTGTAGGAAATTAAAACACATTGAATAATGCATTAATTTAAATGATTATTTCATTCAAAAGAACTTTGTAGGAAATTAAAACACATTGAATAATGCATTAATTTAAATGATTATTTCATTCAAAAGAATTTTGTAGGAAATAAAACACATTGAAAAATGCATTAATTTTAATGATTATTTCATTCGTAATAACGATGTTGGAAGGCCCAAAATAGCAAGATGCGGCTCATATTATTTAGTACATGTAATTATGGGTATATTCACATATGGCATAACATGGCTTACACATATCATTTTGCTCGATTGTTGATTTTCCTCTTTGATCAGCGTGTGTGTTTTTGTACATGTTGTTAATATCTTTGTATTGAAGGATATGTTGAATTATTTTATAGAAGGTGCTAGTGGTTTACATGATTGATTATATTGAAATAAAAGAAACCGCCAAAATGACCTTGTGTTAATAATGCGGAGTTTGTACCCGATGCGTCGAAACTTTCGGCCAGAGGCTGTATTCAATATCAAACTTAGGTAAATCTTATGGTCATACATCATTGACTTCATTTACTCTATTGGTCAGTTATAAAAACCAGTGATCCGATTAGCTACATCGTCCTTGGATCCATATAAGACCAATATTGAATACCAGCCCAGACTGAATTCATACGCAGAAAATCCAGTAAGGCAATTGAAGATGGGCTAATGTTATGCCCACCATGCTGACAAATATAAAGCCACTAGGCAAAGAAAGTTTGATTGCAATAATTACAAATTATATGACCCAAAGCCACATATTTGTGAGACGCTAAATACAAAACGTTATTTTGTGTTTTCAAAAATTATCGCACCCTTAGGGTCATGATTTGAATTATAACAGAACTCCGAATAATAATACAGACAAAACAATCAGTAGCGAGGCAGAATGGTTGTGAATCAGTTAACCTTCGGTTGCTGCATAGCAAAAGTTGAGTTCACACCAAACGCACTATTGCCACATTACGAACGTGATAAAACTGTTCCACTCCCAGGAGCGGCCTTCTAAAGTTATCCCTCTGGGGTTCAAGGTCAGATTAAAGGTCAATGTTCACGTCTTGGCGATACTTGTTCTGAGTATCAAGAACAAAATCTCGAGGCCACCGGAGCATGAGTTATTGAACTTAATACGTAATGCTAGGCCCATTTGTATAATAAAATTGCAAGTTTTAAGACCAAGTATGTTTAATGACCTTGAATTGGATAAGGTCGTCAATAGTTCTTGATTTACCAATATACCCCGGGCGACGTAAAATGAGGGCGCTCGCACTTGGTTAATCGGTCGACAAATCTTACATCTAGCTCTTAACATCCGAACCTATGATTTTGCTTAGTGTTAGACCGATTGCATGTGAGACTATATCTTCAGTCTCCTATGGCGACGCTTGTGATATGACGGTTCCCATGTTGTATAAAGGCTTCCAAAGATTTGCTTTGTATCAGTTTTATGAGATTATTGGTTGAGTGGGCTTAACCTTAGGGACATTATAAAACAATTCAGCAACTGTAAACCAAAATGTGTCATACTTAGGAATTGTGTGCTTAGACACGAGCCAGGTACTTTCGGGCTCGCTGATCTGAAACGCTTCTTCCGATTGGCGCGATTGAGATGCCGTTGAGATAGCAAGCGCGTCTCTCCCTCACGGACCGAAACCGGCGCGTTTGGGGGTACAATCGCCCGTTACTTCTTGTGCTAGGCCGACTGGTAGGTGATTGAGCCCGGCGCTATAGAGTAAGTGCGCAGAGGACATGCCGGTGGTATTTGAATGATATGTTCGGACGGATTCGGATGGGTTCCGATGAAGGGTTTGCAAACGCGTCACTCCCTCACGGACCGAGACCGGCGCGTCTAAGGATCCAATCGCCCATTGCATTCTGTGCAAGGCCGACTGCAAGGTGATTGAACCGTGTCAGCGGGTGCTATTGTGTAGGTGCACGGAGGACATTCCGGTGGAACATGTACTTCAATGATGGGTTCAGATCGGTTCGGATGAAGGGTATATGTATTACACCACAAAAATCAGTATATTAAGTTTTCTATAAAGAGACACTTTATGACAGGGAAATCAAAATTAAAGGTTTTTGTGCAAGTCCATCGTCAAAATGTATCTTCGGGCCAAGACCATTTTAAAGCTAATGATTCCTCGATGCTTCGCTTACCTTAGTAGTCGAGCAGGATTAATAATTAAGGAGTTATAGCCCCTGGAAGTATTCATATATGCCTTTGTATAACACCAGAGCTATCATCCTCCAAATCTAAAAGCCTTTCCCTTTTTATAACACTGGAGCCTTCTTCGTACCTCGGCATCCGGAACACTGCTTCAACAGCCCGGGTGATCCGGCGCACCTAGCCTCGACATCCGGAACACTGCTCAAAACAGCCCGGAATCCGGTGCACCTAGCTATAGCATCCGAGTCACTGCTTAAAATAGTCACGAATCCGACGCACCTAGCCTCTGCATCGGAAAACTGCTTTAAAAAGCTCGGAATCTGGCGCACCTAGATTCGGCATTCGGAACACTGCTTAAAATAGCTCGGAATCCGGCACACCTAGATTCGGCATTCGGAACACTGCTTCAATAACTCGGAATTCGGCGCAGCTAGATTCGGCATTCGGAACACTGCTTAAAATAGCTCGGAATCCGGCGCACCTAGATTCGGCATTCGGAACACTGCTTAAAATAGCTCGGAATCCGGCGCACCTAGATTCGGCATTCGGAACACTGCTTTAAATAGCTCGGAATCCGGCGCACCTAGATTCGGCATTCGGAACACTGCTTCAATAACTCGGAATTCGGCGCAGCTAGATTCGGCATTCGGAACACTGCTTAAAATAGCTCGGAATCCGACGCACCTAAACTCGGCATTCGGAACACTGCTTAAATAGCTCGGAATTCGGCGCAGCTAGACTCGGCATCTGGAACACTGCTTAAATAGCTCGGCATTCGACGCAGCTAGACTCGGCATCCGAAACACTGCTTAAAATAGCCCGGAATCCGACGCACCTAGACTCGGCATCCGGGACACTGCTTCAACAGCCCGGATGATCCGGCGCACCTAGCCTCGACATCCGGAACACTGCTCAAAACAGCCCGGTATCCGGTGCACCTAGCTATGGCATCCGGAACACTGCTTAAAATAGTCACGAATCCGACGCACCTAGACTCGGCATACGAGACACTGCTAAGATAGCACTCAATACGATATACCTAGTCTCGGCATATGCTATACTGCGAAATATAGCCCTGAATCCGGAGCACCTAACCACGGCAGCCGGAACACTGCTTAACTAGCTCGGAATGCGGCGCACCTAGACTCGGCATCCACAACACTGCTTAAATAGCCCGCATTGCGATATACCTAGCCTAGGCATATGATATACTTCGAAACATAGCCCTGAATCCGGCGAATCAAAAAGGAGGAAGAGTGACACCGCCATAACATAAACTTTTTAATGCTTACACTTAAAGACAACTCCGTTACAAGAACAGTAAGTTATTAATCAACATATGTACTTTTGGGTTTCATTTTGATCAATACATTCGGCGTTATAAAAAATGACCGCTTAAAGCTATGATTCGCTTTGAATTTTAATATACTTCAAATGTGAGCTCGCTCGCCAAAAACCAGTAAAGACTCTTCATAAACCAGTAGCTTTATCCAACGAAAGCCTTCGATTCCCCTTTGATGGAGAGACAGGGGAAGTCGATAGCGATAATGACAGTGTGAACACTTTTTATTACAACTCATAGAAAAACATATGTGAAACATTCGTAACAGGTAAAATAAAGAAAACAACAACAACAACAACAACAAAAAAAAACCCATAAAAAACAAACAACATGATACGACATATTGACTATTGAACAACATTTGACATATATTCGAAATTTTAAAGAAATCATTTGACAAAATTAAACGTAACAATAAGAGGGACATTTCAAAAGTTGAATTTTAATCCCAAACTGGATGTACTTTGGTTACATATGGTAAAAAAGGTCTGACTTACATTTGAGATTCAGTTAATTTCCCCATATAAAACACACCAAACTATATACACAGATGTTCGCAAGATAAATCGAACAGGTCCCAATTTATCGAAACTTAATATAGCCAAAATACATACTTAAATTTGATAATATCCAAAAATGGTTTATCTTGAGCATTATAAAAATAATTCCTTTTTAATGTCTAAAAATTCTGAAAGAAACGCGAAACATAGAAAAACAAAAATTAAGAGCAAAGCTTGGTCGAGTTATAGAGGACTAAAGAAGTTTCGATATTTTGGGTCCTGATATACTATATTATATAATTATAAATTAGACAATTTAAGATAGATATGATAACTATAGTTATGAATTCCATCAAATCTAGGAGCCAATTTAAGTTGTCCAGTTAACGCTGTGGTACGCGCACTCGCTTCTCGCCAGGCGACTCAGGTTTGATTCCCTGGGCGAATGTAAAAATGGCTAGTGGTCACCAAGACGATCAAATTGATTTTCGCCGTGAACTTCGGTTTTCCCCGCCATAAGAGGGTCATGCTCTCGCGTAACATCGTGCCAACGAGAATGATTAAAAATAATATTTAAATATATTGTATTTCTCTGCCTGACAATTGTAGAACATCATGTTGTCCTGGACGAGAGTAAACCACATATGGGTTACAGCTCAGACACGTCTACCGTAGTTGCCCTACTCCCGGCCAATATTTTAAACCGATTAAATTTTGGTTCGGAGGGGGGGCGAATGTCAAAATATTGTGCCTCTAAGCCAGGTCCCTCTTACGTCCATAGCAGGAAACGCCACTGCAATCAACCTTCTGTATGCTTTACAAAGAGCACAGTGCATAAATACTATATATATATATAAACGCCAAAGACATAGAACACAAAATCAAAAACAAGAAACATAGAACAGCGCAAAACTCTACAAAGAGCACAGTGCATAAAGAGAGTTTTGCGCTGTTCTATGTTTCTTGTTTGTGATTTTGTGTTCTATGTCTTTGGCGTTTGCCCATTGCCACTAAACCGGGTTTATGTTTAAACTTATTGCTACTGAGCATGTTTCTGTAGCTTTTTGCATAAATATATATAAATAAACATGGCCCATGTGGACTGATACATATATTATAGAGTGTTTTCAGAGTATCTAATGTGTATATGTTACAAAATTAAACAAATTAACGAAACAGTAAACTTCAATATCGAATAAGCATATACGGCAACCTATATCAGTTAAGTATATCAAAAAAATTCATTTTGTTATATATGAGTAACATTTTCAGTTGTTTAAAACATAGAAAGGTTTGTGTAAAATACTCATATAAACGTACGTCTGTACTGTCTCTATTATCTTGTATTATAATAGCTTCAACAACTGTTGTATAATGATGGCTATGATAACAAATATCTGTACAAATAACTCCCTACAGCAAAACGAAGCTATGGGGAGCTTTAGGGAAATTACTAAATCTTCATATACACTCCGGTAGATTAAAAGTTCTTTTGGTAAGATACTGCAGAGTATAATAGGATGTAAATGACTTTAACATCGTCAACTTTATGCAAAAATTCCACCTAAACAAAAAACATGCAGAAAGAAAACAATATTTGTCAAAATGAAAAAGTTAAACCTAAAACATCGACTTTAACCTACAGAAACACCAAAGCCGGACCCAACACGGGTCACCCCGGAATTAACACGGAACTCCCCGGATTAATACGGAACACTCAGGATCAAGAGAAATGGCCCACGAAAAACCGCGCAAATTGGCATTTATGAAACATATTGACCGGATATATGTTGCTAGTTGGCCCCTTAATTTTTTTATAAAACATATTGACTAGCATTATGTTGCTAGTTGGCCCCCTTTAAATCGCTTAAACTTGCATTCATAAAACATATTGAGCGGCATTATGTTGCTAGTTGGCCCCTTTTAAATCGCATAAACTAGCATTCATAAAACATATTCAGCGGCTATATGTTGCTAGTTAGCCCTCTTTAAATCGCTTAAACTTGCATTCATAAAATATATTGACCGGCTATATGTTGCTAGTTGGCCCTCTTTAAATCGCTTAAACTAGCATTCATAAAACATATTCAGCGGCTATATCTTGCTAGTTGGCCCTCTTTAAATCGCTTAAACTAGCATTCATAAAATATATTGACCGGCTATATGTTGCTAGTTGGCCCTCTTTAAATCGCTTAAACTAGCATTCATAAAACATATTCAGCGGCTATACCTTGCTAGTTGGCCCTCTTTAAATCGCTTAAACTAGCATTCATAAAATATATTGACCGGCTATATGTTGCTAGTTGGCCCCCTTTAAATCGCTTAAACTGGCATTCATAAAACATATTGACCGGCTATATGCTGCTAGTTGGCCCTCTTTAAATCGCTTAAACTGGCATTCATAAAACATATTGACCGGCTATATGTTGCTAGTTGGCCCTCTTTAAACCGCTTAAACTGGCGTTCATAAAATATATTGACCGGCTATATGTTGCTAATTGGCCCCTTGAAATTTTTTAAACGGGCAGTTATAAAACATATTGACCGTGTATATTTTGCTAAATGTCCCTTTCAAATCGCTTAAACTAACATTTATAAACATATTGAGCGGCTATATGTTGCTAAATTGGCCACTTGAAATCTTTTAAACCGGCAGTTATAAAACATATTGACCGTGTATATTTTGCTAAATGTCCCTTTCAAATCGCTTAAACTAACATTAAATAAACATATTGAGCGGCTATATGTTGCTAAATGGCTCCTTCATATCGCTTAAACTGGCATTTATAAAATGTATTGAGCGGCTATATGTTGCAAGTTGCCCTTTCAAATCGCTTAAACTGACATTTATAAATCATATTTGTCGGTTATTCTCTTTTATATGGCTCACCACATACCGCGTGTACTGGTATTCATAAAACATATTGAGCGGTTATTGTTTTCTAAATGACTCACCACATACCGCTTGTACAGGCATTTATAAAACATAATGAGCGGTTATTGTTTTCTAAGTGGCTATCCACATACCGCTTGTACAGGCATTTATAAAACATATTGAACGGGTATGTTGCTTGTTTCCCCCAGCAAATCGCTTTTACTGGCATTCATAAAACATAATGAGCGGTTGTTGTTTTCTAAATTGTTCACCATATACCGCTTGTACTGTCATTCATAAAACATATTGAGCGGTTATATTTTTCTAAATTGCTCACCACATACCGCGTGTACTAGCATTCATAAAACATATTGAGCGGTTATTGTTTTCTAAATAGCTCACCACGAACCGCTTGTAATGGCATTTATAGAACACATTGAGCGGTTATACATTGCTAGATAACTCAATACAAACCGCTAAAACCGGCTTCTATAAAACATATTAAGCGGTTTTACGTTGCTAGATGGCTCAGTACAAACCGCTTAAACTGGCATTTATAAAACATATTGACCGGCTATATGTTGCTAGTTGGCCCCCTTTCAATAGCTTAAACTTGCATTCATAAAACATATTGAGAGGTTATACGTTTCTAGATGGCTCAGCACAAACCGCTTATACCGCCTTTAAAATGAGAGACAGCAACCAGTGAAGATCAAGCAGATGGGTAAAATTGTTTTCGACATTAAATAGGAACAGGAGTTACTGATTAATACCAGATAATCCTTAACGCAGAGTTCTAACATATTTCCATCTGCTTTTAGTTTGCTTTTTTGAATATATTTTAAAATTCTGTTCTGCAAAGGATGCTGTCTGACATTTATTTTAACGGCTGGACATTCTGCTAGTGCATCTATGGTAACGGAAAACAATTCTTCTAAGAACATAGGAATGAAGGATCTTATGTAAATGTATCTTGCGCTTAATTGGTTAAATGTGTCTAACACAGTAATATTAGATAAGGAGATATTAACGCTCGGAAAGTGAAATGTTTGCAGGGCAGCCAATTGTTGGAAGTTTTTCGCGTCGCTAATAATATCATACAGGGTGCAACCTTTGGTAGTGATCACCTGAACCATAATTGTAAAATTAGCATAATTTTCTACCGACTGAGCAATTCCAAAAACATTCAGATTGCAACGATTCGAGTTTTCATTTTTGTTCTCATTGAAACTGATGTGCTTCTTAAAAAAACTTAACAGGAGCGATCCGAGCTTGTTTGAATCCGCAATTTTTCCCGTTGTTACTGCTGACCAAGTTAGCTGCATTCCAAAATTAAACGAGTCTCTTGCAAACGGGAAGCAAACTCCAAAATCTGGTATGTAGAATGTAGGACAATAGAGGTGTATGCATGTTTCCTGGAAAATATAAACGTGAAATTAGCACGATATATCAAACTATCACGCCTCCAACATAAATGATGCAACGCCATTGGTCCAGAACTGGTCAATGTATATCGTACCAAAAATGGCGTCTAATTCAGATTCCGATTCATATTCCGATGAAGAAATAAAACATTTAAACATGTAAACAGGTTATCGACGTGATATATACGTTATGGGGTGAGTAAGTGATCTCATATGGGATATACGGGGCGTAGGAAACCATATTCGGGTTCGAGCTTCGCTTTCACCCGATATGGTTTCCTTTGCTCCGTATATCCCATATCGGGTCACCTACTTATCACGTAACTTATAATGTTTGTTACGTTTAAAAAACGTCGACGCGTATCATGATGTTCCTACGTATAAATGACGTCGACGCGTAACATGACGACGACATATTTGAAAATTACAACAAAACATAACATAGGCTTCTATAAATACACACCTGAACTATATTAATACATTACTTCACTATTTATCACATGCGTAAAGTATACATTCATTTCTTAAATTGTATTCTTTTTATTTCCTTGCCTCAAATATATTTGTATGCATCAAACTCTTATGTAAGATAATGAAAAATATCGGGATGAACCCTGTAGCCTAGCCGCAAGCAAGAACCCGACTCAAGGCGAAACGAACACCAACCAAAAGCCACAACGCTACAAAACAACACACATCATACAACTATAACAAATAAAGTGATTAGTAATTGTTTTGGCAACTAGCTTGGCACGGTCCCTGCAAAGTAATTTAAAACTCACGAGTGGTTCAATTAGTTTGTTAACGCTCATTATTGTTTAAATGTCAGCGCTACAAACCGTTTCACTCGGTTCAACAAAGGCATGAATAAAAAAGAAATACCTGGAACTATTAAGAAAACCTCTAAACATATAAACCGCGTCTCTTTTAAACAAAAGTGTAAAGAGGCACTTCTTTAGATATATAAACAAGAATTTACCTGTGAGGGGTCAAACATTTCGCTTGCACCACATTTCGGCTTTTCCTTCGGTTCAACTTTTTAACTCAGAATCAAAGTCAGTATTTTAGAATCAGATCGTCTTTGCCAGATCTCATCTTCACATATATCTTCATAAAACTCCATATTCTCATCGCAACGAAGACAGTACGAATTTCGATACAATCTTCCAAGAAAATACACAAAGGGAAAATCATGCCCCGTTTTACATTCTTTCTCGTGTTCATTAATAAACGTACCATTGTTCTCCGACTCCACTAAAAAGCATGCAGTTGAAAGCTCGCGAGTACCTGCACATTCGTATTTGATAGCGTTCTCGTATATACTGAGTGGTGGTTTTGAGTATAGCCTACAGTGTTCTAAGACTGTTGCTTCAAAGTGGTCAGAGCTATTGAATTTCTGGACCATAATGAAAGGGCAAGTTAGGATACTAAGGTTCCATTCGACAACATCTTCAACACCATTACAAAGTGCGCATTTTCTGTTAACATAAATGTGACCGTTCTTTTTTCCTGACACCGATACATAATCTTCGAACTTTTGCATTTCTAAGCATGACACTACTCCTTGGTAATCTTCAGGACAAGTATTTATTATAACAAAACCGTTCATGATGCGATTGGTATTTATATTTCTGGGAATATTGTACAGTTCATCTTGAGTGTAACATTTGTGGATCATTTCCAAAGTCTTCTTGGGTTCGAAATCGAAACAGCACTTTCCAAATAGTCCACAATCTTCAGAACAAAGACAGTGTTCGCAACATGGTCTATGGGTTCCATCTGGGGTCAAGCTCTGTGTCGAAAAGGAAATATGTTTCGAAGTTTTAAAGTTTATTTGTATAACATTCAGAAGGCCATGGCCCAAGTGGACAAATATCATATTCCGTATTTATAGGTGGTATACAACCAAATATTACCATTCATTGTAAACAAATTTACATTTTTAGGTATAGTCTTTAGCTCACTTTAGGATCACTTATGCATGCTACCAAAACGTTATCTGGTCAAGCATATACAGCATTTATAAATTAAGAAAATATATGAACAAATATACAAATATAACACCAGAATATGAATTGGAACTTGAATAACGTATTAGACCAGTTCTTTGATATGGCTCAGAAATTTGGGGGTTTTCAAAACGATTGCCAATTGAAAGGATACAAACCAAGTTTATACTATATATACTTTCGGTTAAAACCAACAACACAAAATGACCTTGTATATGCAAAGACGGACAGATTAGATCTACTGTCGCAATTCACTATAAATATAATTTAATACTAAGTTATAAGTATGCCCAATGATAATTGTGTAAGAACCATCCATGATGCAATGATTAATGTAAAATTCCCAAATAAAACAAACTGGGCCGTGCATATACATGTTAAAACAATATTGAATAGATCGTAGGTAGAATAATACAATTTGGGAACAAAGCCTTTACCCACATTGTTATGTCTAAAAAGACGAATTTCATTTCTTGATTGAATACAGCCAGTATACAAATATAAGATCTAAGTATATTCCAAAGACGTTATCGTAGTAATCAAAATAAGATTAAAACCACAGAATTGCTTAAAACAGATCCTACTAGTTTGTAAAAGAATATTTCTATTTTCGTGTTTAACGCATTTGCTTAGAGAAAGAATTTCATTACTTTACATGATACATGAAACCGCCAAGAAAATGTTAAATAATAGAAAATGATCATGGACTATCATATCATTTATTGATGTATATATGTGTAATGTTGTGTGTGTAAATAAAATTATGTTTTGTTTTCTTTAACCAAAATGAATTGTATGAACATCAATATCAAAACCTCAAGCAATTAAGCAAAATACTTAAAATAACTTTGCAGTTTTACTTTCTATACATTGTGGCAGATTGATTAATGAATTTTCTGATTTTACAGTTTACGAATTCATTGTATTATAGATATTATAAAACTTTTCGCATATAACTTATTTTACACCTCTTACAAAACTTACACATGAAATATTTGACTATTCACACAATGTTATATAAAGAAGCATACATAGTTACTGATCTCAATACAAATGCGTTATATGTAAAGATACTATGTGGGTTTTAATGATTTCTCATACTGAGAGATTTCAAACAAATTTCATATGCGTGTTTGTTCAAAACAAAACTAGATTAAGATAGTGATTATTGTGTTATTGTGGTATATACAAATTAACTTTTACTTTAATACTTGTAAACTGAGAAAAAATATTTTCATCTTTTCAGGTCCCCATGATATTGGTAAGACTTTGTAACTTCTTAAAATCACTTTTGTCGGCAAGCTTTTTTAGGATCGCCTAATACTCTTTGTTTCAAGAGTATTAATTAATAGATTTAAGATAAAATGTTTAACAGCTGTAAAGTTTCAGATTATTTCTCTAAATTAAATAAGAAAGTTAAAATCTCGTCGCAAAGTTGAAGCGTTACTATTAGTGTTTTTTTATTGTGTTGTTCCTTTCACGGGAAAATTCCGATCGTGAGCCTAAACCTTTTTATTCTAATAAAATGTTAAAATAATAAATCATACATATATTGAGTTCAATTCCCTTCTAAGGTTTGTTTGATTTTATTTAGTTAAGGCGTCTTGCGTTTCATTCAACATTAAGGCATACCTTCAAAGGTCCCGAGGTACAAAACGTGTTGTATGGGCATACTTCGGTAATATTCAGCCCTTCAGTTTCAAAAATGCTCGCCAGAAAAGCCAAACAAAACGTTGCTACAATTAACATTCTGAAGGTTTGGCCTGGAATAGAACATAACATATTTAAACATCATACATGAATAATATGATTTTCTAAAGCATTTCCTGACTAGGTAATTAATATCTTACAAATCACAACACAAATATTTTATTTTATTTTTATCAACGAGTCAAAAGCTAAAATGCAAAATCGATGGCCTACTTCGAAATGCCGAAGCTACATTTTCACTGTTTCTGTAAAAATGCAGAGTTAATAGTCCAATGAGAAATGGTGTTGTATCATGTGTTCAAATTGTCGAGCAATGACTGGACATCTCAGAGAGAAGCAAAAATGCCGAACTTTCAGAAATTGTAACTACAAAAATGTGTGATCAAATTACCAAGATTATATACTAAACACTTTGCTATTGAAAACATGGGATTTTGTAGCTTCGTCATTTGGAAGTGAGGCCATCGATACGTTTCGTGTTTAGGTATAACAAGCTTTGTGATAAGGCTTTACATTACTTACCTACGATTAACTCGATATAAACAGTCATGTTGCTGGCAGATATTGATATATGATTTTTTTTAATTTGAATAGTATATGTAGTAATTATTTGCATTATCATGCTTGAGATGGCTATATCTGGCTACTACTGTTACTACTACTACTACTACTACTACTACTATTACTACTACTACTACTACTACTACTACTACTACTACTACTACTACTACTACTTCTACTCTACTACTACTACTACTACTACTACTACTACTACTACTACTACTACTACTACTACTACTACTACTACTACTACTACAACTACTACCAACGCCGCCACCACCATCACCACCACCTTAATCTCAAAAACCATATTTATTATTAGTAGGATCCGGATGACTATACCGAAAAAAGAGTGCTTGTGTTCAAGTATCAATAATTTATTAAAATTAAATGAAAAAGAAGAAAACAAAGTTCTTTTTATAGAGTTAAATTGGACACTCTGTTGTAGAAATGGAAATATCATCGCCTATGGATGTCTGAAAATCAGTTGTTTTAGCCGATTAACTCATTAGCGTTAGGGTTATGCATTTGTACTCATTTTTGATAGGTGGGTCAATGGTCAACGTGGTGTTTTCTTGTGATTATATTTTGTGTCTTGAATTGTTCTAGAACTGCCAGTTCCTTGGTTTTCAATTTGGACGTGTTTCAAGTCAAAAGCCAGGTAAGTGTCTAATAGTATATGAAACATATAGTAAAAAACCTGTGGTCTCACGCAATTTAAAGGGTGTTGGCGAAAATCCTTCGTCTATTCGGTTAAAAGTTCTTGCATCTTATACATTTGTAAGGCATGTCAACTGTTAATAACTTAAAAAAAGACTGCTTGTATGCATACCTTCATAAAAGATCCCGGAAAGCAAAAAGTGGTTAATGGGCATACGTCGGTAATATTCATTGCTTCATTTCCAAACAATCTTACAAGAAAAGCCACACAAAACATCATTGCTTAAAGTGTTGACTTTGCCTGGGACAGAGCATAAAATACCATCCATGAATAAGTTATTTTTAATCATCCAAATTAATCACAAACAATAGTATGATAAAGAATTTAAAACATTATAAAAGGGTTTTCTCTTCAAATACTTTCTTACAAAATAATAGAAATTTTATATTTATTAGAACCGTACTTCAAACTGCACTCTCACAGATTGATCGATTTGACAACTTTATTTTGTCTTGGAACGGGGCAATTTTTGCGAAAATCCATTGAAACCAGTTATATAAAACTGCTGCCAAAAAATCAGATCGCAGATTTTAATATTAAAGTTGAATGATGTTTTGTGCATTTTTATTAAACCGTTAGTATCTGTTTAAGTCATAAAACATTAATTTTCGAACGGAGGTATGATAATCTAAGGTTTTGTCAGCAGTGTTATATCACTGGTTTGCAGACATTTACGCAACAATTTGTTCATTCCAACACAAAAATTGAAAAAGTGGTCAAAACGGTAAATCTGTGAGATTGCAGATTTACGTCACGATTAAGAATAAACAAAAACTTGAGAAGTTGAAAACAATTAATATACCGGCATTTGTGAGGTTAACACAGATTCGACTAAGTTACGACTAAGAACTTAGAATAGAAACGTTCCCAAAGAGCAAAAGTCATAAAAATCGTAAGCCATGTTCTAACTTATTTTTCCCCCTTATTTAAAAATCTAAATGGTCATATGATATACTTACTATGTCTTATTAAATACAAACTTTGATGTTAAAAGGTATGTTTTGTTTTGTTTTTATTTGAACACGAACACTTTAGGATTTCATTTAGGAATTTAGAAAATTCTTTGAGCAAATCCTCCCCTTTATTTTAATATCTGAAAAAAAATATTTCTTACCTTTTCTTAACATCAATCGCGTCCAAAATGTGTATGAAATCATTTCATTTTCGTTGCAAGACCGACTGTTTCACGATGACAATGCTTCAATCATTTACAATCTTCTATAATATAAGTAAACATCTATAGACAATTGGCGCCGTGAAACACGAAGTCTGCGAACTGCTACATAACAATGACGCTGTTAGCAGATATGTAATAATCCTAGCATACTTTCTGTTTTGTAACACTTTTGCAAACATCATCTTACCAGCGTAAACTAAATATAAAAAAGCCATACACTTATGATACTCCTTTTTCACCATATCACATAGGAATAAAAAAACTAATCAAATGAATGGTAAGGCAACAGGACAAAATACATATTTTCCATCCTTTCAATGCATTATGTAAAATGTGCGTTAGTCTGCGCTTATGCACCAATCAATTGTAACCACGCCCCTCCCTCCCCGGTCCGGGAAATAGCGGGGACTTTGACTTTCTGTCCAGCCTAGCTCGGGTAACATGCCAGTCCTGCGGGGCCGAACTGATGGTAAAATCCCCGATAAATGTCCCCGTGTTCCCGCTTTATTTGGCGCGAAGACAAAACCACCGCATTCACCCGGCACTGCCAAGCCACGTGGAAGGTAAAACACGGCCCATTTCCCCAGCTCTCCCCGATAATGGCCGATATACACCCGACCTGGGTGCCGTGGTGTCAATTGACTGATGCATTACTAGCAGAAGAATAAAATGTGGAATCTTGCATGTCGACTGTGTAACAACATTCTGCAAGAACAAAACCCAGACTGTCATGTTTTCAACATTTCATACCTTAATTTGTTTTTATAGTGATAGCTTACCCAAAAATAGGACATTTTACGATCGTTTGTTTTCGAGGGGAAGAAACATTTAGGAATAAAGACATACATTTAATTTGTAACTTTTGCAGGACCCTTATTTAGTACAGACCCTACGGCTTCTATGCCACACTGTTAAATAGGAGGAGATACCAGACATACAACCCGCGCCTTTTCTTTCCCACATAAAGTTGGTATCTGCGGTATTAAGACATTCATTTTTAACGCTTGCAGGACCCTCATTCAGTATCAATACATACTCAAAATAAAGTTTGAGTGATAAGCCTTTAACTACTTACTAAATAATGCATTAATGGCAAATATATGTTGCTGATAACAAGATTGTAACCGTGTATTTAATAGGTAAAAGAAGCGAAAACATCAAATTATTGATGATTGTTAAAAGATTGACAGTGATCTGATTTCGTCTTACAAGGTAGAAATACCGTATTTTCTGCACCTTGGTTTCAAATTAAACACAATAATCTACATAAGAATCACTGTTTTTGATATTAATTTATCCTTTTCGATAAATTAAACAATTGTATCAAATGTGGTTACACTTGTTTGGGAATCAGAGTGCATCTGTAAGTTTACTTCATATAAATACAAGAGTTTATATATTAGATTGAACTTTAGAAGGTGACAATGAGCTGGCACCTTCTATGTAAGACCTGTGGAACCTGCCAAGTTTTCCATTACCGTGTTAAAATTGTCACTTTTATTGTCACAGTCTCCCTGGAGCCAACGTGTAATCGTAATCAAGTGGGTCATTTTGCTTGACAACAGTTTGAAATAGTGATAGCCTTGTTGTCGCCCATATCATCTGAAAAAAGACCACACCCCAATCCTTTATCCTTTAACTGTGTGTTTTTTTATAAGTTTCTTTAAATAGATATCCTTCATCTTTGTTCTTATTTACATAGCAGACATTGCACAGTTCTCATTCATTCATTTGTTCGTCCGTTTGTCAGTTCGTTCAACCATTTTTTCTTTAGTTGCATTTCACTACGGAACAATGCACTTTCCATAATACGGTCACATCCAAACCACATTGGATGCTTGAGATGGATACCTAACATAATCATATAAAAATGAAAAATATATCGATTAATACATTTTATTCCCACTATTAAAACTTGAATTCCTCGTAGTATACCCTAAAACTATTTGTCATTTATTATTTATGTCTTTTTTCAGCGATAAAACGTAAAAAAAAGATATGAATATAATTAATAAAAGAAATGCAGTATTTCTTTTTATTCCCATTATCGTTAATTAACGAAATACATTGTAAAGACAAGGACGCACCTATGGTGGCATATAACTGTCGTAAGATAACCTCTTAACGTTTGCGAATTGTTTTTTATTAAGTGGAATTCTCAAACCATAACTAGTTTATCTGTTAGTGTTGAATAGCCAAAAAGAGTAATAGGCAGTAGTTCTGGGAACTATCAAGCCTGTTTTTCTCTTATGATATTTCTCTTATACCTAAAACTAGATAGCTCGATAATAATCGCGAAAATTAAGTGGTTAACACGAAAATTTGCGAACGCTATCAGGTTAACTTACGGCAGTTATATGCCACTATATGCACCTTTTCTTCGTTGCTCCTGAGTAGGGTTGTAATAATCTGGCTGTAAAAAATAAAGCTGCAGATAAACAAAGGTAATTGTGTTGCTTGTGAAGAATATGTGCATTGCAATATGCAGATGACACAGCAGAAAATGACGTCGATTTTCAATTATATTTGTTAGTTATTTGAAGTAGTTTTGTAATAATATTAATAATAATTATATGGTTGTTAATTGCTTGAAAAGTAACATAATATTTTTTATTGAAGTTTATATATGGAGACAAACCGTTGGAAAGTGGTTGCCAACATTACTTACCTAAATTATTTGTTGGATACATTCTAGATATTAACCATTCAGCAGTATCAGCTGTTCAGAGTGCTGGCAGTGTCTGGTCTTCTGATTCCAAAGTTTAAAACATATACAAGTATGCCTTCCAGTGTATTTACTTACTAGACATTTTGACAGCACAGTGTGGCCTGTTACAGCATATGGCGCTGCTATTTGTGGACGTTTATCAATTATTGTATCAACGCAGTTCAGAGTCGAGCCATGAGTCTTGGGTACGGGTAGATACACGCCCAGCAATGCTCTCTAAAGTAAAACAGTGGAGATCGTTGTCACAACAATACCATAGGCTTAATCGAAAGGCTACGAATAAAGTTAAATATTAAACTTTCAATTCTTATGTAATAAAAGTATTGATATATGTTAGATACACGCCCAGCATTGCTCTCTAAAGTGAATCTGGTTGGCAGCCCCAACAAATAAAACAGTGTAGTTCTGTGTCTCAACAATAACAAATGATTGAATGGTTACGAAATTCTTCTGTTATACAAGTAATAAGTTATGTTAAAATAAGCACTTTCAATATACAAATCATCTCTCATAAGTTCAAATAATCTGTTTGATATATTTGAAAACATGTCTACAAAAGTGTTTTGTGACAATATTGTAAATTTCACCATGAACAGGTTCATTGCGGAATTGAGGGCCATTATAAAGAATGTAATAGGCCCAGCTGGTCGTCGAAAGACTAATTTTAGAAAATATAAGCTATTTAATGTTAAATATGAGACCAAAATCTTTGTTACATGCTTCATTATAGCTTGAAAACAGAAGTCAGCTGTGACATATTCAGATGTGGAGTTGCTTCACTCATGCTGGAAACAAGAAGATATGAAAACATTCCTAAAAATTCTTTTATTTAAACTTGCCATCGAATTTTAATTTCATGTACTTTTCACTGTGCTTTCAATGTGAGTTTCAGAAATGGAATTGTTAGAAAGCCACTTAGACTGAGTAATATGTGTGATCAAGACATATATAACTTTTGTTCTGTCGAACAAATCATTGTTTAATCGAGTGCCAAATAATGACTCTTAAAGCCAGAACTGATCTATAGTACTTCTATAAATATAAACAAACACATTCAGCTGCCATATCATATCATATTCGTATGTTCTGCAGCTTGAAAGGGAGCCACAATGATGATAGCCATTTAGTATTATTTGAAATAAACTACAGAATGCTTATATGTAAAAATTAACATTTTCAAGCTATGCAATGATCCAGAAAGACCAGGAAGAACCATTAATAACCACACAGTTGTCAAAATTCTACAAATTAGTGTTTTGATCGACATAAAAAATGTATCACCATTGATCCTGTTTTCTTAACTTTTGTATAACAGTTTCCACATGGATGCATTTATTCGAAAATAGAACAGACATCAGCCCTCAAAAAGCTTGATGCGTTATCAGCGAGAAATAAATTTGATTGAAGATGTAGCTTTTTGATAGTCGAATGACAGGTTGTTAATCTGTATGACTACACTTAAATACACTTGACGAACATTTTGATAAGGCAAAAATTTCAAAATTCCAGCTAAGGTTGTTACAACTATATCATAGAAAAATAAATGAATGGACGTCTTCTTCATACGATATGTAAGTCATAAACCTAGATTTCATACAACATCTGAAATACGAAAAAAGGATTCGAATCAGAAGTAAATGAAGTTCCATTAACAGCAAGAAGTGCTGTAGGTCAGTTATTTCCAATTGTTAACAATGTTGTGACTTAATCCATGCAGATAACCATACTCAGATTTGTATGTCCCAAAATAAATGGGGAGCAATGATTAGTTACATCAATTGAGGATAAAACAAATGGAAATGGAACTCTTCTAGTCTTCATCAAAGAGAAGTAAGACTCTAATGTCCCTTTGTATTCTATGGTAAAACTTGTCTCTGAACCACGGATTCTTTATATCTCTTAAACAGAAACAACTTGTTTGGTCGATATTTAAATTCTTTTCTTGCGCTATTCTTTTTTTTATAACAACCCCAACTTGAAGAAATGACAGAAGCGAGTCAATGCTTTCTCTGAAAAGGGCGTTTTTTTATGTGCCTGAATGATTGTTTGCAAGAATTGCTTTTTAAAAAACACAAACAAATGCTGTTTAAACCGGTAATTGCACTACCCAAACCATTACTCTGACAGGCTTGGATTACCACAACCTCGTACATGAACTTCTATAAATGCAGGATACTAATATTAAGGATTTTTCTTAACACTTGCAGAGTGTATAAACAGTCGGTGCTTAATGAGGAGAAACCTAAACGCACATTTTTCAGTCAGGTGTAATTTGGAAATAAAGACCAAGATATTGCTTTCAATTGAATGTGTTGTATTGAAAAAACATTTGAACACCGACAATATTGTTAGTAATGTATTGATTTACTTTCATTGTATACTACGATTCAAGAACGTAACACAAACAATACATCTTTATTTTGAGGTAGTTTGACATTATTATTTCCATATTTCTATGTCAATATACAAAGCAACTTGTCTTCAAAAGTTCATATTTATCAGAGCATTACAGAGAATATAAGGAGGTTACGTTGTTCGTTCATTCACATAGTTTTTATTATTTATATCTGTTCAGACTTTCACAACTATTGGTCGATCATCATGTATCTTATAAATGACGCAGTTTTAAATAATTAAATTATGTCCGTGTAAATAATTTGGCCAAATTGAACATGTATAAAAAAAAAAAATCTAGAGAAAATATATAAATTTGAAGGCAAACAAAAAACAGACGCATACCATCACCATACAGCTTAGTAAGAGAACCATGTTGGTTGGATCTCGATAGATATAAAAGTACGTCAAAAGCGAAAATCAATTTGATCAAAGGCAAAAATTTCATATCGTACAAAAGGTAGGCTATTGTTAGGAGTAAAATAGCAATTGATTCTTATTAAATAAAACTTACTGAAAACACCTGGCAACAAGTTGATAAAAACAACATTTTCGAGATTCCGAAATGTAGTTAATGTCAAGATTAGATAAGAGAATAAATATGGAAACGTATTTGTAATAAACTAGATGATGTCAAGAAAGTATATTGTTGTCTCATGGTATGTTTAATATCGAACAGCAAACAGAAACCTCTTACCATCTCTCAGATATTTTCCTTTGACTTTGTGTTTGGAGGATTTTTGTGTTGTCTAGACGGACATTTGACTGCTCCAACTATTCGAGGGTGAATGCCAAAAGGTTCTAAGTGACATTCATTAGAAGAAGATATACCCTTTTCGCTTTCACCCCTCGTATTGAAACAGATGCATGTTATGGCACATTTATCCAAACACATTCATTTTAGGTTTAGCACAGAAAACATGTTTGAGTCTCCTACTATTGAACTGTCCGAGTAAAAGTTGCATGGTGATATAGGTCGCGTTTGGTCTTAATTAACTTAAAATTATTTATTTTTTCTACAGCGGAAATATTCTGTGATTGGGAAGACTGATGATATTGTTTATAGATAGGGCAATAAAATAGTGCATGATAATCTTTAAGCATGATAGATTTACACTATACCATTTGTTGTACTACTACATAATGATTGCACGGATATCTCATTTATAATAATATTGTAGAATGAAACAATGAAAAAAACAGTGTATTTCAGTTAAATGAAAAAAGAGACAAATAGCTTTTCAGTTAACAAACACACAAAACAAATAAGATGATCTTGATAAAAACAACGTATGTTATTTTATGACACCAAGAACGCAACTATGGTCACTGAGGTATCTCTTACGTTCTCACGAACTCAATGAGTACTGAGCGTTACTCGAAGGAACCTAACATTGACTGTTTAAGAAATGTTCTTAGACGTTCTAATTCTGTCCGTAAAGATCGCAATATGTATTAAATTACAAATTTCAACATTTTGCCTTATTTTCTCGGAAGTTCTTAAGCGTTATCAGCATGTTTCATCAAACTAAATGACTTACTTGATTTTACCAAGTTAAATTTCATTGAAAGCTGCAAATTTCTGAGAATTTAAATATAACACAAATTATACCAAATTATAAATAGTGAGCTGAGCTTAATTCTATTTAAGCCGAATGTTTGTTTAAATTAATTACATTCAACTAATGAATCTGCTATTTCTATTTAACTACCCACTTGAAGCTTTCACTAGGAACCAACATAAATTGCATTCTTGGAATGTTTACTAGTATGATGCTGTCTACGGCTGTTATTATGAATGCATGGTTAACCGGCTTTAATTTATTACAGTTACACACTTTTAAAATAGCACTTCATTACATCACGGGCATAATATTCGTATTTTCGGCAGCTTTTAAAGCACCATTTTGCTCCCTCAGAATCTCAATTTCTATTTAACTAAGACAACAACGTTGTGAACCGTAAGCGCTATTTCTTTCTAAAAAGGAACTGTTATATTTGATGGATGGAATATTTGGTTAAACTGTGTGCAGTAATGCTTCTATGTTTATACGTCATTGTTTTCAACACGCCCCAAAATAATTTGTTTTTATATTTTAACATTCTTAGAATGTATGTGTCTGATGCTGTCTGGAGCAATTTTCTTGACGAATATTAGGGTTTGGGAAATGCAACTTATTGTGATGAAAATACTTAAAATAAATCGGTTTTCCTCATACGAAAGGTTTTGGTCTGCAAAAGGGTCGTCATTATGCACTTACGTATATAAGAACGTCTCTACCAACTTACATGCGCTACTGGGATAAAGCTTAACTTACAACTGGTGATTTAAATAATGAATTCTGAAATGTTTTCGTAACTAAGGACAATACTCAAACGTGATTTGGTTTAGTGGTAGGTAAACAAATTAAAGTTCGTTTAAATTAATGATAAATTAAATATCAACATAATGGTTTGATTGGTTCACCAGTGATGTAACAAAAAGTTTACTTCGGTCTCAACTTCTCACTTAACTAAGACATCAACACTTCAGTTTCTTACTTTTTCATTTCAAAAGTCTGTCACTCAAAAGTTTAACTACTGTTTAAATGACCTTATGTAGGATCTATGTCTTAAGTTGCTGATGCATTAATGATAGTATGCGATAATAATGGAGTCTATGTCTGTTGAGGTGCCACATAGCCAAACACTACCCCCAAACGTCGCACATGCTAAATGCATCAAACAAGTTTCGGTTATTGGTATACTAATATTTCTAGTACATAGAAACATGTATGATAAGAATGCCATTGTGTCTCGTTGAAAAGCCCTTATTCTTTAACAATAACTATTTTTACAACCATTTATCGTAATGGCAACGATCTACCACTTCCAATATGGTTAAATTTGCCCATTTATGGTATTTAAATTAAATAAAACATAGATGAACCATTCTTGTATTAACTATTATATTTCGAGTATTTCATCCAAACAAAAAGCAATCAATGAACAATTGCATGTGTAATATACCATCTTACCAAACTGAACCAAATCCAGGGTTAACCGCCACTTCTGATCTCTTTTGGTCGCATAACCATTCATGAAATGATTTTCACCAATCAGAGAATATTTACAAAATATCAGAAAGTTACCTATATTCGGTCAAACCTCTACCAAAACGAAGCACGATTAGAATAGAATTGGAAAGTGACATTCAATAACACACCATATACCCAACACAGAATATTGGAGACTTTTGTATGGTTCGATATTTACACGGGGAAAGAAAAATCCCCATACCCAAAAATGAGTGGACCCGTCTTGAGTTTTGTGCTGTTGTTCCATGTTTCTTGTTTGTGACTTTTTGTTTTTGTGTTGGCATTGGCGTTTACCCTTTGGATTGACTGCAATATTCGAAGCCATGACATCCAACATGGTCAAATTTGATAATACTAACATACTTTAAAGGTAAATATTGGTCTAAAAGAGCGAAACAGTTGTTAAAACATTTACCAGATACAATTCAAAGCTTATGTGTAAATCATTCCAAACACAAAACAAGGCATTTTATGTGTCAGTGTGTCAGTGTCAACACTTACATGCTCCCACGTACTATTTACCAGACAAACAAAATCAAGCATCAACCGTATAAGCCTTGTAAAAAACTATCATGGAAAAATTAAGTATTTGCATGACCAGCACAAAGAAATACAATATTGGACAAACGTTCTGATAGAGTGAGGTAGGAAGCGGTTTTCCGATGATTTGTCCATGTTGCGAAGAGTTGTAAATTTTGACTTTTGTATACTGCTTTGGTCCTTTGTGGGATATAAGTAAAATCATTTATAATGTTGTGAATGAAATTTGCTGTATAACGATATTGTTCCTTGTAGAATAAGGGAGATAACTGTTAAAATTACACGACGTGTAATACGGAGAAGCGTAATTCTTTTTAACCATGGTCTTTGGATTGTGAGAGTAATATAGATCGCTTTTAAACACGAGCGATTGTTTTTTATATGAATGTATAGTGCATATAATTAGTCTTTTGGGTTTGCTAATGGCCTGATCATTTGCTTTTAAACGGCAAGGATTTTAAAGACACTTGTTGTAGCTTAATGCTTATTTCATGCTGGACAAGTACCCTGATAACTCACGGATCACTCGTTCGTCTAGTTGAAAAATATGCTGCAAAATTTATACTTTGTATTTTCACCAATTATCGCACCATAAGGAGAATGCTTTAAACTAAGAGAATTCCGAATAATTATACAGCCAAAACAATCTGTTAGAGGAGCAGAGGGGTTGTCAAACAGTTAACCCTCGGTTGCTGCATAGCAATTGATGAGCTCAGTTCGACCACACTATTAGCAAATTAAGGACGAAATAACAATAATATCGGCTCCCGGGAGCGGTCTTCTAAAGTTATTTCCTGGAATTAGGGTATGTTCAACAAAGTTTTAAATTTTTAGACTACGTATATTCTTATGAACTTGACCTTAGAATTGGTCACGGTCAAGGTTGTCAATAATCGTCGATTCAGCAATATAACCTTGAGGTCTGGGGATTTAATGGCCAATTACATCTGTGCGAGGCCGACTGCAAGGTGATTGAGCCATGTTGGTGGGTGCTATTGAATAGGTGTGCGGAGGAAATTCCGGTGGTACCGCAATGACGCATGGTTTCGGAAGGATTCTGATGGGTTCGGATGAAGGGTTACGGATATATTTTGAACACCTAAATAGTCAGTATATAAAGTTGTCTATTAAGAGACACGGGTTTATCATCAAAATGTGTCTTCGGGCCAAGACCATTTAAAAGGTTTTGATCCTTCGATGCTACGCTTACCTTTTTAGTCGAGCAGAATTAATAATACATGAGTAATAGCAATTGAAAGTATTCATATATGACTTTGTATTGCACCAGAGCTATCATCATCCAAATCTAAAAGCCTATCCCGTTGTATAACACTGGAGCCTTCGTCGTACCTCGGCATCCGGAACACTGCTTCAAACATCCCGCAATCCGGCGCAACTAGCCCCGGCATCCGGGACACCGCTTTAAATAGCCCGGAATACGACATACTTAGCATAGGCATCCGGATTATTGCTTAAATAGTCCGGAATCCGGCGAGCCTGGCCATTACATCCGGAAAGCTGCTTCAAATTGCCCGGAATACGACATACCTCGGCATCTGATATACAGCGAAACAAAGCTCTGAATCCAGCAAACCAGAAAGAAAGAAGGGTGACACCGTCATAACATAAACTGCTAACAGTTTAAGAAAATGAAGTTGTTAAAACAATAAGTTATTTATCAATATATGTACCGTTGGCTTTCATTTCGATCAATACACATTCAACGGTATGAAAAATGCTTAAAGCAATGAGTTGCTTTGAACTTAAATATACTGGAAATGTGAGCTCGCTTGTCGAAAATCGGTAACGACTCTTTATAAACCTGTGCTTGCCCTTTAATGGAGTGACAAGGGAAGTCGACAGTGATAATGACAGTGTGAACACATTTTATAACATCTCATAGGAATACATATGTTCAAAAGACGTTACAATTTGTTTTTTTAAATAAACATGGTACGAAATATTGAAAGTTGCAAAAACATTTGACATACATTCGCCATTTTAAAGCAATCATCAGACAAAAAAGGTAACAATATGAGCAACATTTCAAAATTTGTATTATAATCCCAAACTGGAAATACTTTGGTTTTATACGTTAAAAAAGTCTCAGTGACAGTTTTAATTTTTGTAAGTTTACCCATGTTGTAGGCAAAAAGCATCTGCAATATACATACAAATAATGTTCGCAAAAATGTCGAACAGGCCCCGATTTCTAAAAACTTAGTATAGCCAAAAGTCATATTTAGATTGATTTCTATGAAAAAATGGTTTATCGTGATTATCAAAAGGACAATTCATTTTTAAAGTCTACAAATCTTTATAAAGAAGCATCATAAAACGCTTAATATAGAAAATAAAAAAATAGATCTGAACTTGATCGTGTTATAAGAGCTTAAGAAGTTTCGAGGAACGAAAATACATACAGAAAGAAAACAATATTAGTCGAAATGAAAAAGTTATACTTAATACATTGACTTTAACCTACAGTCACACCAAAGCATGGCCCAACATGGACCATCCTTGATTAACAATGAACATACCGGATCAAGAGATAAGGCAAACGAAATACCGAGTTTATTGGCATTTATTAAACATAGTAATGGGCTCTGCGTTGCTAGATTGCTCACGACAAAACGCTCTTACTGTTAGTTGGCCCCTTAAACTCGCTTAAACTGGCATTTATAAAACATATTGAGCGGCTATATGTTGCTTGTTGGCTCCTTTTTAATCGCTTAAACTGGCATTTATAAAACATATAGATATAGACCGGCTATATATTGCCTATTGGCCCCTTCAAATCGATTAAACTGGCATTTATAAAACAAACTGAGCGGCTATATGTTGCTAGTTGCCCTTTCAAATCGCTTAAACTGGCATCTATAAAACATATAGAGCGGCTATATGTTGCTATTGGCCCTTTTCAAATCGCTTAAACTTGCATTTATAAAATACATTGAGCGGCTATATGTTGCAAAGTGACGCCTTCAAATAGCTTAAACTGGCTTTTATTGAACATTTTGGTCGGTTATTCTTCTCTAAATGGCTCACAACATACCGCTTGTACTGGCAGTCATAGAACATATTGAGCTGTTATTGTTTTCTAAATAGCTCACCACATACCGCGTGTACTGGCATTCATAAAACATATTAAGCGGTTATTGATTTCAAAATTGCTCACCACAAACCGCTTGTAATGGCATTTATAAAACACATTGAGCGGTTATACGTTGCTAGATAGCTCACTACAAACCGCTAAAACCGGCATATATAAAACCCATTGAGCGGTTATGCTTTGTTATGCTCACTACGAACCGCTTATACTGACATTCCAAATGAGAGACAGCAAACAGTGAAGATCATGCAGAGGACTAAAGCTGTTTTCGACATTAAGTAGGAACCGGAGTTACTGACTAATGCCAGATAATCCTTTACGCAGAGTTCTAACATATTTCCATCTGATATTAGTTTGAATTTTTGAATATATTTTAGAATTTTGTTCTGCAAAGGATGCTGTCGGACATTTATTTCAATCGAAGGACACTCTTCTAGTATATCGATGGTAACGGGAAACCATTCTAAGAACCTAGAATTAAAAGATCTTATGTAAATGTATCTGGCGCTTAATTCGTTAAATTTGTCTACCACAGTGATATTAGATAAGGAGATATCCACGCTCGTAAAATTAAATGTTTGAAAGGCAGCCAATTCTCGGAAGTTTTTCGCATCGCTAATAATATTATACAGGGTGCAACCTTTGGTAGTAATCACCGCAGCAATAATTGTAATACTAGCATCATTTTCGTCTGACTGAGCAATTCCAAACGCCTTCAAATTGCAACGATTCGAGTTTTCATTTTTGTTCTCATTGAAACTGATGTGCTTCTTAAAAAAACTTAACACGAGCGATCCGAACTTGTTTGAATCCGCAATTTGTCCCGTTAACACTGCTGACCAAGTAAGCTGCATTCCAAAATCAAACGAGTCTCTTGCAAACGGGAAGCAAAATCCAGAATCTGGTATGTAGAATGTAGGACAATAGAGGTGTATGCATGTTTCCTGGAACATATAAACGTGAAATTAGCTAGATATATCACAATGTACGTACGTATTAAATGACGTCTAGGCGTAACATGATGATTACATATTTGACAAATAAATCAAAACATACCATAGGTTTTATAAATACGTACATGAAAAAAGATATAACATTACAGCATTTCTTAAATTGTATTTTTTTTATCTCCTTAGCCTCAAATATAATTATATGCATGAAACTCCTATGAAAACTAATGAAAAATATCGGGATGAGCCCAGTAGCCTAGCCGCAAGCAAGAACCGGAATCAAGGATAGACTAAAACAAACCAAAAGCCACAACGCTACAAGACAACACACATCATACAACTATAACAAATAAAGTGATTGGAAATTGTTCTGATAACTAGCTCGTCACTACAAAGCAAATTAAAACTCACGAAGGGTTAGTTTGTTAACGCTCATTATTGTTTAAATGTCAGCGCTACCAACCGTTTTACTCGGTTCAACAAAGGCATGAATAAATAAGTATTCCATGGAACTATTTAGAAAATTTCCAAACATATAGACACAGTCTGTTTCAAACAAATCTTTTAGAGGCACCACTGTAAAAATATGAACAAGAATTTACCTGTGAGGGGTCGAACATCTCGCTTGCACCACATTTCGGCTTTTCTTTCGGTTCAACTCTTATACTGATAATCAAAGTCAGTTTTGTAAAATCAGATCGTACATGCCAGATCTCATCTTCACATATATCTGCATTAAACTCCATAGTGTCAACGCAATGAAGACAGTAAGGATTTTGATACAATTTTCCGAGATAATACAAAAAGGGAAAGTCATGCCCCGTTTTACATTCTTTCTCGTGTTCATCAATAAACGCACCATTATTCTCCGACTCCACTAAAAAGCATGCATTTGAAAGCGTGCGAGTACCTGCACATTCGTATTTGATGGTGTTCTCGTATATACTGAGTGGTGGTGTTGAGTATAGCCTGCAGTGTTCTAAGACTGCTGCTTCAAAGTGGTCAGAGCTATTGAATTTCTGGACCATAATGAATGGGCAATTTACGATACTTAGATTCCATTCGACAACATCTTTAACACCATTACAAAGTGCGCATTTTCTGTTAACATAAATGTGACCGTCCAGTTTTCCTGACACCGACACATAATCTTCGAAGTCTTGCATTTCTAAGCATGACACATTTCCTGGGTAATCTTCGGGACAGGTATGTATTATAATAAAACCGTTCATGATGCGATTGCTATTTATATTTCTGGGAATATTGTAAAGTTCATCTTGAGTGTAACATTTGTGGATTGTTTTCAAATTCTTCTTGGGTTCGAAATCAAAACAGCACTTTCCAAATAGTTCACAATCTTCAGAACAAAGACAGCTTTCGCAACACGGTCGATTGATTCCATCCGGGGTCCAACTCTGTTTTGAAATGAAAATATGCGTGTTGTAATGATTTCTCAAAATGACAGATTTCAAAAACAATTTTTAACCGGTGCATGATTGTTCAAAACAAACCTAGATTAAAATAGAGAGTGATAGGTTAATGTTTTTCATATTAGTTATGCTTTCCAGAAAATTCCAATCGTGAGCCTAAATTTATTCTATTCTTATATAATGTTAAAGTGATAAATCATACAAATATCTAGTTGAATGCCCTGCTTAGGGTCTTTGTGTCTAGTAAGTGTACGATTATTGCGTTTCATACAACAAAAAGGCATACCTTCAAAGGACCCGAAGAGCAAAACGTGTTATACGGGCAAACTTCGGTAATATTCAGCGCTTCACTTTCAAATATGCTTGCCAGAAAAGCCACACAAAACGTCGTTGACATTAACATCCTGAATGTTTGACCTTGAATAGAACTTAACAAATTCAAACGACTAACATAAATGATATGAATTTCTAAAACATCTCTTGACTAGTTCATTTTAATATTTTACAAAACGCAACATAATTATTTAATTATCGTTTTATCAACGAGTCAAAAGTTGAAATGCAAGTTCAACTATTTTTCAATTCCATTGTACCATATATCTGCCGACATCCACTCCACTGTTATTTACTAATTAATGAGGGAGACAGTCCAGAAACATTGATATCAGGCTGGATCAACATGTTTCGTGTTTAGGTCTTACAAGTTTCGTGTTAAGGTCTTACATTACCACGATTAACTAGATATTAACAGTCACGTTTCTGGCAGATATTGTAAACTGTTTGATTTGTTATTATCGGAATTTGACTATTATATGTATTTGACATTTGCAGTATCAGGCTACCTATAATTAATTAGTAGTCGGAGTAATGTCAAAATAAAAGTGCATATTGATTACAAGAAGGTGTTAGGTCAAAGGGATCATGACACCATTGTATAATGAAACACCAGCAAGTAGCTAGTATAATGTAGTAAAGCAAATTGTGGGGATTTAGTTAGCGAGTCTACTACTACTACTACTACTACTACTACTACTACTACTACTACTACTACTACTACTACTACTACTACTACTACAACTACTACTACTACTACTACTACTACTACTACTACTATTACTACTACTACTACTACTACTACAACTACTACTACTACTACTACTACTACTACTACTACTACTACTACTACTACATGTGCGCTATATACGTTAAGTTAAAATACTTTTTTCAATAGTATATTATGTATATATCCAGCATACACAGCTAACGTAAGCTGTATATTTTGTCTACCAACAAACACAGCTCACCGTCAGCTGTATACATTGTCAACCAACTATTGTAAACTACAAACAAGATATGTGAACCCTGACTAAATTTATTCAGTAGCAACAATTTTTCTATTTTTAGTAACCGTGACCTTGACCCTAGGAACCCCAAACGCAATCCCATGAAAAGTCTCCATAAACGCTTCCTTTATACCAAGTTTGGTCAACATATGTGAACCCTGACTAATGTCATTCGGTTTCAACTATTTTTTTCTATTTTTAGTAACAATGACCTTGACCCTAGGGAACCCAAACGTAATCCCATGAAAGGTATCCATAACCTCTTCTTTTATACCAAGGTGGGTCAAGATATGTCAACCCTAACTAAAGTTATTCAGTTTCAACCATTTCTCTATTTTAGTAACAGTGACCTTGACTTTTGACTCTAGGGACCCCAAACGCAATCCCATGAAAGGTATCCATAAACTCTTCCTATAGACAAAGTTTGGTCAAGATATGTCAAATCGTACTTAAATTATTCAGTTTGACGCCGCTCGTACCAAGCTTGGTCAGGATATTTTAACCCTGGCAAAAGTTATTCACTTTCAACCATTTTTCTATTTTTAGTTACAGTGACCTTGACCTTGACCCTAGAAGCCCTATACGCCATCCCATGAAAGGTTTCCATAAACTCTTCCTATATACACAATTTTGTAAAGATAAGTGAACCCTGACTAAAAATATTCAGGTTCAACCATTGTTCTAATTTTAGTAACAGTAACCTTGACCCTAGGGATCCCAAACGCAATCCCATGAAAGGTACCCATAAACTCTTCCTTTAAACCAAGTTTGGTCAAGATATGACTTTCCCTCACACAATATATAAGATGTTATCTGCCATGTAAAAGCGGTGTCAGAGGAGGATTAAGTGAGAATGAGTCTCTTACCTACTGCTTCTTTAGAATCTTACTGAGTATGTTTTTATATTTAAACCTGGTTTTATTTACATTTAACTATGTTTGAAGAGTTGGAAATGTATTTCGTTTGAGGTTGACGCACTTTTATCATTTCTAAAAATATATAATTTTGATACTTGTTGGCTAGACACCAGATGATACAACTGCAAGTAAATAAAAAGACAATTGTCAAAAACTTACATTGATAGTAACATAAACATTACATTGACATTAACTGAAATGGATATTGTTTAGTACAACGCATTGAATCTTTATTACTTATGTATCTGTATTTCAATTGTTTGTCGATTTTGGAGCTATCTGGTTTCTTGTCTCTTTAAATATACCTATTAAAGTTATATACTTAACAAGTGTTAACATCCATGAAGAAGAATTGGGATAAGATCATGTAAATGAAACCTTGGTAGCATGTTTACTTCTGATCTTGATTTGCATTATTCTCAGATGGATGAGCGTCCTAGGCAAGATGGTCTTGTTGAAAGGCCCGGTATCCAAGACGAAACAGAGCAATGAACACAGTCTGCAAACAGTTCTGACTGATCATCCCACGTGTTCCGAAGAGCAAATTAAAAGACTGGTTAAATCTTGCTTTATCCCTTTGTATATCACGTTACTGTAAAAATCTAATCTGTTATTATTCTGTGTTATCTATTTTTTTCGGTACGCTTTCTGTATTGCTCGACTTAAGATATTATTTTGTGGCATCTGTGATATCACTTTATGTACAGCCATTTATTTGTCCTATGTGCATGTAAAATACTTATTTCATGTTCAGCATAATATATTTATCTATACCCGAACATTATGGATTTGTAAACAATAAATATCTGTATGACATTGAGCTCTTGTAACATTGATGTTTAGTATGAAGTATACGACTAAGCTGTTTTGATCTTAGTTAAAGTACTTGTACTTTTTATATATTTCATTATTTCTTATATCTAAAACAATCAATAACATGTGATATATAATTTATATATACATACATACAAAATGACAACTACAGAAGTTTATTTATTAGATTTAACTTTAAACACATTCTATGTAAGAACTGTGGGATATCATGATATATGACAACCTGGAACGTTTTTCCATCACTATGTTAAAATTGTCACTTTCATTGTCACAGATCGATCCTCCCTGGAGCCAATGTGCAAACATAGTCAAATGTATCATTGTGATTGTCAACAGTTTGAAATTGTTATAGCCTTGTTGTCGCCCATATAACATGTACGTTTTATACTCCCCCACCCCCATCTTTTATTCTTTTTCATATTCATATTTATACCTTTAATTCCCATAAATACAATTATTTCCCATTAAAACTTGAATCCCTTGTAGTATTACATAGATAAATGAAGTGTAAATATTTGTCATTGTATATTTATGTCAGCGATAAAACGTACAAAAAATATCTATTACTAAGTTAATAAAACAATTGCAGTATTTCTTTTTATTCCCATTATCGCAGATTAATAAAATAAATTGTTAAGACAATGATGTACCTTTTCTTTATTGCTCTTTAGTTTGTTTGTAATGATTTGGCTGTAAAAAATAAAGCTGCAAATAAAGGTAATTTTGTTGGTACTGAAAAGTATGCGCATTGCTATATGCAGATTACATAGTAGAAAATAAGGATGATCTTCAATCATATGTGTTATATATTTGAAGTAATTGAATAATAATAATAATAGTGTGGTTGTTAATCGCTTAAAAAGCAACATCATTCATTCTAGACGCCAGTCTGTCTTCGACTTTCATATAATTTCACAAATTGGGACAAACCGTTTGAAAGTGGTTGCCAACACAACTTACCTGGGTTTATTGCTGGATGAATTTCTAGACTTTTACCTTTTAGCAGTATCAGCTGCACAAAGTTCTGGCAGGGTCTTGACTTCTGATTGCAAAACAAATGAGGGTATGCCATACAGAGTATACACTAAACTTCACGACAACATAGTCCGGTCGGTTATAACATATGGCGCTGCTATTTGTGGGAGTAGATCAAATTCTTTGATCAACGCAGTTCAGAGTCGAGACATGTGTTTTTTCTTAGGTACGGGTAAATACACGCCCAGAAATGCTCTCTATAGTGAATTTGGTTGACGGCCCCAAGAAGTGAAACAATGGAGATCTGTGTCACAACAATGGCAAAGGCTTAATCGAATGGCTACGAAAAGAGTTAATTATAAAAAAATCAAATTATTTTCCAATAAAAGTAATAATTCATGGGAAAATTGGCAGTTTCAATATACGAATCATCTGTCATTAGTTTACATCAGCTGCTGGATAGATTTGAAAACATGTCGACAAAACTGTTTTGTGACAATATTGTATATTTTAGTATGAACAAGATCATTGTGGAATTGAGGGCCAGTATAAAGAATGTAATAGGCCCATCTGGCCATGGAAAAGCTAAACTTAGAACATATAGGTTATTTAAAGTTGAATATGAAACCGACAACTTTGTTAAATGCTCCAGTAAAGAGAAAACACAGAAGTCAGCAATGCCAAATCTAGATGTTGAGTTGCTCCACTTGGGCTGGAAACAAGAAGATATGATAATATCCCTGAAAATCTCGCTTAATGTCCTTTATGTAAACTTCCCATACAATATGAATTGTATGTACTTTTCACTGGCCTTTATACCAGAGTTTCAGAAATGACATTGTAAGAAAGCCACTTAGATTGATGCATCATTTAGTAATATGTGTGATCCAGACAAATTGAAATTGTTCTCTTGAATGAAAATATGATAAAAAAAACAGTACCAAATAATGATTCTAAAAACCAGAACTGATCGTTTGTGTGTCAACAAACCAACACATGCCAACATGATTTGTTATCTGCTGTTGGTATTTTAAGTTTAATTTAACTGCCATATCATATTCGTATTTCTGCAGCTTGAAAATGAACCACAACGATGAAGACCATTGAGTGTTATTTGCAATATACTACAGAAGGGTAATATTTTAAAACTGTATATACCCGGTCCGGTGAATACACAATTACGTCATGGGCAAAATCTAAATTTCATATAAGATGCAGGTTTTTGATATCCAATCAAATTTTATGTTTGAATATAATTTAATAAAACTAGCGAAAATTTAGATTAAACAACCTTTTCAAAATTCCGGCATATATTTTTTACGATTATAGTAGAGAACAGTACATTGATGAACGTTTTCATAAACGAGATGTCAATCAGAAACGAATACTTTATCCAACATAAAAAAATAAGCTCATTTATTGAGAATGGAAGTAAATGTTTTTCAATTAGCAGCAAGGAGTGCTATTAAGTTATTCCCAATTATTACCAGTGTTGTGACTTACAGATCCATACAGATCAACATACCATCCAATTTAAATGTCTAAAAACTGGGAGCAATGATCACGTACATTCCTTAAGGATGCAACAAATGGAAATTGAACTCTTCTAGTCCTTATCAAAGTCAGGAAAGCCTCTAATGTCCCTTAGTATTACAAAGTGAGACATGTGTCTGAACAACATATAAAATTTATGAATAAAACAGTAACACCTTGTTTGGTCATTATTTACCTTAATGGTTTGTGGCAATTTTTCTCTTATTTAGTAATTATTTGACTTGCTCTTGTGCATTTAAACACTGGTAACACAGTGTTTTTTTTCTTATATGCCTGGATGATAGTTTGCAAGTTTTTGTTTTAAATTAGTTATATTTTTAATACAATTGCTGTATAAACCGGGAAAATTACTACCATAACCATACTTTAACAGGATTTGCTTTCCCTAACCTCATACAAGCATTTAGATATTCAGGCTACAAAAATGTATAAATTTTATTAACACATCGAGAATGTATGCAAAGTCGGTGCTTAATGAGGAGATAACTTAGTGCAAATTTTTAAGTCAGTTGTAATGCGGAAATGAAGATGAAGATCCTTCTTTCAACAGAATCGTGCATTTAAAAACATTCTGATATCTGATAGTGTTAAATTAGATTTACTATTCATAATATACTACGATAAAAGAACGTCAAAGTATAGTATACATTATTATTTTGAAAAACAAACAAACAAGGCATTACTATTTTCATATTTCTAATACAATATACACAGCTACATGTCTTCCAAAGTTCATCTTTCTCAAAGCATAGCAAAGATTTAAAGGAGGTTACATCGTTCCTTTCAAAGAAGATTGTACCTGTTCAGACATTCAACACCATGGGCGGGATCATCAAGCATTTTATACATGACGCAATTTTGAATAATTTAACATCGGATATTCAGCGTCCGTGTAAACCACTTGGCCAAATTACAAGTATTTAAAAGCTCCACAATTCAGAGGAAATATAAAATATGTTTTGGGTCAAAAACAGACGCCAACCGTCATACAGCTCAATCAGTGTACCATGTGGATTAGATCTTTACAAATATAATTGTACGTCACGAGCGAAAATCAATTCGATAAGCATTTTTCATATCTTACAAACGATAGGCTATTATTAGAAGAGAAATAATGTTTGATTATTATTTAATAAACCTGACTGAATGCACCTGGCACAAAGTTGATGAAAACAACATTTTCTAGATTCCGAAATGTTGTTAATGTCAAGATTATATATGAGAATAAAATATGAGAGTAGATCTGTAATAAACGAGATAATGTCAATATTGTGTATTTGTTTCTTGTGCCGTGTTAAACTTCGAACAGCAAACAAACTGGAGCACAATCTGACAGGTATGTTCCATTGACGTTATGTTTAGGGGATTTTTAGTGTAGTCCAGTTGAAACAAGTAAATATTTGGGGACAATCACCCAGAACACATTCAATTTTAATTTGGGACAGAAAAGTTGTTTATGTCTCCTACTATTTAAATGTCTAAATATTAGTCGTGTGTTCATATAGGTCGCCTTTGGTCTAAATTAACTTGATTTGTTTCTAAAGCGGGAATATTCTGTTATTAAGAAGAATGATTATGTGGTTAATTCATAGGACAAGTAAAGACTTTTGCAGAGTGCATGTTAATCTACAAGCATGATGTATTTAAACTATGCCATCCCAATGTATTCCAATTAGAATGGAAAAAGAGCCAAGTAACTTTACCAGCTCAACAGTTAACAGACATAAAACAAATAAGATGATCGTTATTATTAAAAATAATTAAAATCACCAAAATGGCATCAATGCCACTGAATTGTCACTTACGTTCTAACAAACTAAATAAGTAATGTGGGTATTACTTAAATGGAAGTGACATTGAATGTTAAAGAAATGTGTTTAAACGTTCTAAAACTGCTCGTAAAAATTGCAAAATGTATTAAAATAAAAAATAATTAATGAATTCGGTGTCTTGATTTGCCCCTTTCAATATTTTGCCTCACTTTCTCGAAAGTTCTTCAAACTAAATGTCTTACTTGATTTTACCAAATTGAAAATAGTTTATGGTGATGATGAACAAGTTAACATTCATTGAAAGCTTCAAATTCCTGAGGACTGAATTTATACTCAAATGATACCAAATTAAAAATAGTGAGCTGAGCTTAATTATATTATATGCGGAATGTTTGTTTAAATTAGATGCTGTAAACTAATGACTCTGCTATTTCAATTACCCACTTGAAGCTTTCACTAGGCACCATCATATGTTACAGTTCAACATTCTTCAAATGTATACTAGTATGATGCTGTCTATGGCAGTTATCATGAATGAATGGTAAATGAATGGTTAACCGGCTTTAATCTATCATAGTTACACATTTTTAAAATTATCACTTCATTAAATCATGGCATAATATTCGTATTTTCGGCAGCTTGTAAAGCACCATTTTGCTCCCTAAGAACCTCAATTTCTAATTAACTAAGACAACAACGTTGTGACCCGTAAATGCTATTTCTTTCTAAAAAGCAACTGTTATAAAGCTAAACTAACAGTTGGTGATTTAAAAAATGAATTCTGAAATGTTTTCGTTACTAAGGACACTACTCAAACGTGATTTTGCTTAGTGGTAGGCATAAAAATTAAACTTTAAAGTTAATTAAATTTAATATCAACAGAAAGGTTAGATTAGTTCCCCAGCGATGTAACAAAACAATACATTGTAGGGATTTTTTTTACATTGAAAATAGAAGGGAAAAACCGGGACTCTGAAAAAAGTCCGGTATCTGAGGATTCCGGTTTTGTGGAGATCCGGTTTAGTGAGTTTCCACTGTACCATGCCAATTTACTTCAGTCTTAACTTCTCACTAAACTAAGACATCAACGCTTCAGTTTCTAACTTTATCATTTCAAATGTCAGGCCAATTAAATTTGAATTACTCTTTTAATGAAGGCTCTCTTTCTTTAAGCGGTTGTTGATATAATGGTAGTATGCGATAATAATAGAGTCTCTGTATGTTGAGGTACCACCATATAGACGAACACTTCCCGCAAACGTCGCACATGCTCAATGCATCGAACAAGTTTCGGTTATTGGTATACTTATATCACGAGTACCTAGAAACAGGTATATTAAAAGAATGCATCGTTGAAAAGCTCTTATTTTTTAACAAAAACTTATTTCTATAAACATTTTTGTTATGGCAACTGCAACGACCTATCACTTCCAATTTGGTTTGATTTATTTCAATTATTTGCATCCAAACAAAAATCAATCAATAAACAAGTGCATGTGGAACATATCAGTTTACAAAACTGAAATACAGGTTCACCAGCCACTTCTGTTCTCGTTTGATCCTATAACCATTCAACAGAGAGTTTTTACAAAATATCAAAAAATGACCTTTATTCGAACAAACCTCTACCAAAATGAAGCTTAATTAAAATAGACTAGGAAGTTAATTTCAATAACACACGATATGCCTAAACGGAATACTAGAGATATGTGTATGATTCTTATGTTTGCATTGGGAAAAACAATCACCATACCCCAAAAATTAGTGGACTCTTCTTGACTGCAATATTCGAAGCCATGACAACCATTAAACAAGGCCAACATGGTCAATTCTGATATTTTTCCAATACATATAAAGTAATAATTGGTCCTAGAAAACCAAACATTTTTTTTAAAAATATATACAAGATATAATTGAAAGCTTAGTTGAGTTTATTTGTCGTAACTCAAAACGAGGCATTTAATGTGTCAATGTCAACACCCAAAATGCTCTCATGTGCTCTTTAGCAGACAAACAAAAACAAGCAGATTTATTATGAATTAACCGTAGCGACCCGGAAACAACTGCGCACACGTACAGTGTTGGCATTCTTTTGACATTTATGGTAGTAGGACGTCACGGTTACATGTACATACGTAAAGCATCATCAGATTTCTTGTTATTGAAGGTCTTGCCTTTCACAGGATATCTAGTATCAATAATGCTTATATTTCTTAGTTAACAACGGCTACTTATCTACATTAGCGAAACAAGCAGCTACGAAATTAGATCATATTTCATTGTCGGTATTTCATTGCTGTTGTCTAGGGTCATGTTTCCATTTTCCATATTTCATTTCTGTTGTTGGAGCGCAATTACCATCACTGTCCATTGTATATTATCAGTATTAACATAATGTTTTACGCAAATGGTACCGACAGGATTATATAGCTTATGTTCATTTTCAAAGGCAGTTACGTAATTGTTGATATAAAATGATATGTTTGAGCACGATTTAATTTCGACAAATTGAAACATATTCATATGAATAATTGCGGTGTTTGAGCCTCATCTGAAAATTTGGGTTTTGACGTTTGTAACGCCTTTGGTTGTATTTGATCTTTAAAAAAAACTCTGGTGATAGATGGTGTGGCAGTGCTTCGTTTTGCATATAATTGGGTGTATCCCAATTGAACTCTTGTTTTCACTGACCTTTTCAAGCCATTTTTCCAAACATATATTTATAACGATGGTTTATTACCTAATATTTACACCTCAACTTCCATTCCTTAAATGAACTGCCTTTCTGCAATTGCGTTTATCAATCGATGAACTCAACATGTTCGGATATGTTCGGATCGCAATTCATCGCATAACAATATACATGGAAACTATTGATCTTGTTATTGTTTGTATTGTGTCAGCAGATCCCGTAAAGTAAAAGTGATTTTAAGTGGTTGATATTTTCCCACGTTATTGTGACGTCATTTGAAAAAAATGTTTTCGGTTACAGTCGGGTCGTTCTATTCACAGAATGGGTAAAAAAGGATTACTGAAAGATTTTCTTTAATGAAATGAAGTATTTTTTTAACAATTATTGGATGACATAATGAACTATTGGTGTAGATATAAGTAATGAATTGCGTTGATGGGCAAATCGTTTAAAGCACAACACTCAACGAGAGCCACACAACGTCACAAGACAAAACACACCGAATAATTTGAGGAATGAATTGTGGGATTGATGTCATTATCGGGGATATGAACGCAATTGGACTGGTCAAAGTCCTTCGGACTCCACACACTTTGACCAGCCCAATTGCGTTCATACCCCGAGAATGACATCAACCCCACAATTCGTTGTGTGGCTCTCGTTGAGTGTTGTGCTTCAAACGATTTGCCCATCAACATGTTTATTGTTATTTAGTGACTGCTGTGTATGTTGTCTCAAATGACTAATTATATTTCCCAGTCTGTGAAACGCAATTTTATACCTAATCTTCTACAGCAGTTGCCCAGTAACAAATTTAGTTAAGAGAGCTTCGTACTTGTCATCACGGAGATAAGTGTAATAAATAAAGCCGCAGTTTAGTATTAAATTAAAAAGGCAAACACAGACTTGTTTATATGTGAATATGAGTACATGTACCATCAACGCCCTGTATGGCCTGTTTTTTATTCTAATAATTGTATTCATTATTTAATACCTCTGGGATGCTTAGTTATGATTCTTGTTAGACAAAATATATATAAAAAAGGGTCAATAATAATATGTCAATTAAATGTGTCCCTTTTTAAACACATTTTAAAAATAACGTACGAGATTCCGGATTTGACATATTAATAACATTACATTATTGTTATTAATTTGTTATACTAAAGGTATCCTATGAAAACAGCTATTACTAAAGCTTCTTATTTTATTACGGAACTAACTGCACTCTAAGAAATAATAAAATTTGTCACTGATACAATTATGTTCGCAGATGGCATTTTATATCTTTCGGTTATAAAAAATCAGCCTACAATATTGAAATCGATACACAATTGCAACGTGGGAGGTTTTTCTACAAAAGGTAATGGAATTATCCATCATTTTGGTAATATAATTTCACTTTACAAACAATTGTCTGCGTACGTTATATCTAATAAGCGCTCCATTACACTAACAACTTGTTCATATGTTACAAGTAACGAGTTTAGTACATTTTCTTTAAACGAAATAAGTTGCTTAAACTTGATTGTATAAATCCTAAAATAGTTTACTTTGCACAGCTGTAAAATAAGTCCATTTAAAAATCTTCAAGTGAAACAATAATTGAGAAATAAAGGCAGTTTTAATCAAACCAAAAATCCTGTTATTAATTTGTATAAAAGTATTTAGATATATAAGTTTTTCGGGATTATGCAGCGCTCTTAATATTTTCGAAAAACTATCTAGGTTCTTTTAGGATGTATGTTGTAGATCGATTATTATTTAAAATGCGAATGAATGATTGTTTTAGATCTTGCTAAACGTGCTTCTGAACAGATATAATAATGTTTTGAAGTTCCTTAAATGTCGTAAACCTAACACGCATTATTCCTAAGAATTACTGCTATGTAAGGAAACAGACACAATGTTGAAGACGTGTTTATGTTGGTATAGGCATATCCGACACCATCTCAGTTCATCAAAAGGATAATTGATCATCTATCATTATTGTGTTCTTTGACCTAGGCTCATTTATCAAAGAGAGGAGTTGTTCTACAAAGATAGCTGATAGAATGTTAATACACACAACGGTGCCAGTTGAAAACAAGAACGTGCTGAATCTTTATTTCCAATATGCACCTGGCTGACAGAGATGCAATTTATAAGAGGTGCTAAATCAAGTTTTATAAACACATTGTCAGAATGTTCAGGATTGTATTTACAAGGTTTCATTACGCCTACATTTCGTTATCAGTTCCCTTTAATGTGAATTATTCCCACTATTGAATAGTTGTTGAGAACGTGTTCTTTGATAAGGTTTCATGATGTACTGTCCCTCCATGTATTGCATAGAAGGACACTCCTCTAATTTCTTCTTGTATGAGAGTAGAAATGGCGCAATATTGTACAATTTATACAATATATATATCACATTAAAACATCTCAAGATAAGTTCAATAGCATTTCAAATCATATCGCGGTGTTTTTTCCAAACATTAATGGTGGACGTTTGACTAGCCGAATAGGTCCGTATCCTGCTCAATTAAGCTTACAACGGTGCGACCAGTGTTGGTGTCAATATGTTTTTACCTCATGGACTCAGGAAGGTAACTCTTTGATTTCAATATAACATGATTCCCAGAGCAGCGTATACCTACCGGGCTTTGAATATTTTGAAAATATAAAGTTATCAACTGCGTGTAGCTGAATCACATGTTTCTCCCTGTTTCCCTTTTAATATAGCCATTTTTCATTGTATAACACATGCTTAATATAACATTTAATACGTAAACAATGTAGGTCAGAAAATATATAGCTCCACATATATCGAAACAATTTAGATCGAAAACATATTTGGTGAATTGGTAGCACTCCTCCATGCAGGCTGTTCTTCTTATTTTGTTGTGAATTTATAACTTTCCATTTTGCTCTGACTATTATCAATATTGTCTGAAGGCATCAATTCTCCATGGAAACTTACGAAAAGATTAAAATGTGGGGAAAACCACAGTGCCACCGGGATATACTACGTTCAACAAACAAATGTTACCGTGTGGACTAAGTCTTAAAATGAAAGTCAAAGGGAAACCCGCTTAAATCAGCACACAACACGACAATGTATCATGCTTTTAATGCTTTGTATGAACATTATGTACACAATTTATAAACATGTAAATAAACTATAAACCCAAACTCACCAAGGAAAATACATATAAAATTACATAACGTAATAAAACAGCTTTATATTCTAGTTAAAGAGTGACTGAACTACTGATTTTGAAATGCTGCGAAAACTTACAAACATGCACACGAATTTCACATAATTATAACAAAGCTCTATTCAATATCATTGTTATACTAGTATAAACATATATACCTGTGAATATAAAACGTTGTTTACCACCTATATCCATAGTCAATATCAAAGTGTATTTTGTACCAAGTTAGCAACAGGTGGCCTCAATATGCGATCGACCATGTCGTACTATATGCAGAATTCAGTCAAATGAAATTGACAAAACTATCAAAACTATTCCCAGTTAGTAACCCTTGCTTACCCTTGATTGCTCTCTACATTATTATTGTAATGAAGACCCTGATTTGAACACAACTGTGTGTATGCATATCATTTTAGTCACAATCACGTGCATGGACTCAACAAAAGAACATTGACACGACCTCAAGCAGTTCGCCCTATAAAGCATGCCATTCGGTGGTCCAACAGGACAAAGGCATCAAACTTCTATGCATGTCCATCCGACTGTGCCTCTAGTGTTTTAATGTGTTCGGTAATCACGGAGAGGACAGTGGCAAGGGTGGCCTTCCGTGCGTTCAATGTGAACTTATCAACGTCGTGAAAAGCGAGAACGCATCCTGGAAATATAATAGTAAGGTTAGTAGAAAATACATATCATTAGTTACTTTCCAGCTGTTCAACTTCGCATCGTCTGCATTCCTTATCATACATACATTGCTATATTTATTTTGCATTACTTTATATGCAGATTCAAAACAGAATTCATCGTCGAATCTTAAAAGGTTAACATTTCGATTGTAATCATTGAAGAGGTTAACGTAAAACATGAAAAGGGAGCTACAATACACTTACTATTTACTAAATGTGAAACAAATGTTACAATGTGGTTAAACTAATAGTTAGTTTTGTCATGAATTAATCTCATGAAAATACATTGAAATTAGATCCAGATAATAACAATCGTTCGCAATATTTCAAATGGAAGAAAAAATAATTTATATATAAATCAATGTGTTTCAACCACCATAAATAAGCGAATTACTACCCATTTGCAAATATTGCATCAAAAGCATCTGTACCGTTCCCACAAACACTTCTACTCTCGTTTGTTATCTAGATCTATTGGATCTATTGGAAACTTTATTGTTCAAATGTCAATCAAACAAGATTTCTTAAACAAGAAACTTAATTACATTGTAGGGTTACACAATCATATAAATTTTGAATATAGTATTTGAACGAATTGGAAAAATGGACATATCTATACACATGTTCCTTGGATTATGTTCTTGCAATAAAAATGATTATGAAACAAGTTCTAGTTCGTATTATTTTGGAATAATCTAATTGAAAGATTGGTATAAAACAAACGTGAAATTTACACACCTTACAAGTACATTTGAACTAATCAGACAAATCGTAAAAAAACCTATAAATTAATCGAATTTGCCTAATAACTCACTTACTGAGAGTTTAAGTTCTTTTTGTATTACTACAAAGATTTCGCAAGCACAGAATGAATACAATTGCATATGTCAAAAATAGCCTCAGCAACATGTTTATATGTTGGCAACAGATGGCTGTGATTACTTTACCTAAAATATATATTCGATTCGATGTGTCCATGTTGCAAAGATATTTGCAAAAAAGGTTTTTTTTCGCCGTCAAAATACAATACAAACATTTTAATGTACATATTTTTCTATGTTATATATTTATTACCATAAGCTTTTAATTTTGAATAATTTCGTCGCTTTCTACTAATTATCTTGGTTTAAATATGCTCATATACCTTAGGTAAACGCAATAGTACAACAAAGGGACAATCAAACGTCCAAGACTGAACCAAACCTTGGGCTAACATTGCTTTTAATCTTTGGTTTGACTGAAAGTTTATCCAAACAAGACTGCAATGAACAATACAACTACATCAGCTTTACTGCTGTTACTGCTGTAATAAGCGTCAACTACAAATACACTCAATTTCAGTAGACATGGTATTAAAACAAGAATTCCGCATTACAAAAACTAAATGCTATTAACGTGGGTATAATAAACTGCAGTATTTACAAGTGCTTGGAAACATTCATGTGGAGGCGGGTTTAATGAATTATAGAAGAGGGAAAATAGCATTCTACTCAGTTTTTATTCAGTTAAATGAGAACGTAGATAAGCAGAACAAGTAAGATAAGACTGATGAAAAATATTTAAACGAGCTCTTAAAGCTGCACTCTCACAGATATACCGTTTTTACAACTTTTTTAATTTTTGTCATGGAACGAGCCAATTTATGCGAAATGCATGTAAACCATAAATATAAGACTGCTAACAAAAAATAAGATCGCATATTTTTATATTTCAGTCCATAAATTGATGTTTTATGATATTAGTAACGGTTTAAGCCATAAAACATTCTTTTTCGAACGGAAATATGAAAATCTTTTATCATTGGTTTGCAAATATTTACGCAAAAATTTGCTCTTTCCAAGACAAAAATAAAAAAGTTGTAAAAACGGTATATCTGTGAGAGTGCAGCTTACGAATGCGTACGTGTGTTTAAGCTAAAAAAGAATTTGATGTATTAATTTAAATATTTGCTAAGGCCATTGTATGCAACTATGAAAATAGTCATATTTGAATACAAGCTGCACTTCAATGAATACGCTGATTTATACGCTGATTTTTATTTCAAGTCTTTTTTAATTCTATTTTCAAATTTCGTATATTCATTTAAACTTTATCCAAACGATATACATAGATACAAATATGGTGCCATGATTACAAACTCACAACTTGGTGTTGTGATAATTAATGTAAGCAACAGTCGAATTGAATATTCGAATACTAAACTTTTAAACAATTTGTTTGCACGAAAACAAGTTAAACCTTGTTAAATGAGGCGTCCTTACAAATCTCGTTCTGGTTTTATAGGAAAAAAACATCAATGTTAAACTACAACCATATAGTTTACTGGGAAATAGCATCAATAAAAAAATAACAAGTCAACTGTACCTAGCTACTGCATAAAGAACACTGCTTCTACAAGTTTATATATACGATATATACCTATTTACTAAAGAGGCTTCGATTTTACTTACATCCTGCATAACTGCGATTAGAATGCATGTGAAAAAATACAGTTATAAAGTTTAAGGGAACTCTGCAATTAATCTCTTTTGGTCTATCAACAATTCTTAAAAGTAGTTAATAATATTGAAAGTAGACGATATAAGGCTTCTGTGCTTAATACTCATCACTTTTAAACGCTTTATGCATCTATTCCACAGTGTTTTGTTACAACCAAATTGACTCCTCTTATCGAAAAAACAACAACATTGGCTACAGAAAAACTACTTACATGACAGTTAATGATAAAAAAGCTTTTTGATCAACGATCGCTCAGAAAAATATATGTATTGGACATGCCCAGATGTTATTGAAGTATTAACTTTTGTTCTGAATAATTCTTTTCTAAAATTTGATACATTTTTATATAAATAAACAACAGGCATTCCAATGGGTGTTAATTATGCACATTTGCTTGCTGACTTCCTTTTATATTGCTATGAAAATGAATAAAAAAAGTGTTATGTTGAACATATCTAAGTCAAGAGATCTTGCCTTTGTTGATAAATTCAATAATACTTTTCGATATATTGATGACATTCTGAGATTGGATAATCCGGTATTTACAGATAATATTAAATCGATATACCCTTCACAATTGCAATTTAATACATCTAATACATCCAATCTAAAAGCATCCTATTTCAATCTGCAGCTTGAAGTTAGGTAAGATAAATATCAATCTTTATGCTAAACGTGGAGATGTTTCTTTCAAAATAATAAATTACCCTTCTTTAGACGGAGATCTTCCTAGTTCACCTTCATATGTTTTTATTAGACAGTTGATAAGATTCACTAGAATATGCACAGAGGTAAAACAAATCAGCTCTCGCAGTAAACTTATGACGAAAATAAAGTTCTTGAACAGAGTTTCAGATTCTTTAAGTTAAGGAGAACTTTCTCAAAATTCGTTAATAATGGTCTTTTTAAGATTATATCTAAATAAAATAGTAGTCTTAGTAGTCTTAATTCGCTGATTGCTAACAGCATTGCTCATCCCGATTTTTATGGTGATTTTTTAAACATGATATAATTAAAAAGTTACTAGCAGCTGGTTGGGCAGATAGACTCAATGAATTGATTGGGTCTTATTTAGGCCGTGGATAACATGGCAATGCTTTGAAGAGTACGTGCCTTCTGGATTTCGAGGATGAATTCCTTATACAAATATTTAGTTGAATATAGCGTCCTTACATAATTAAGCTTTCAGTCCTTTGATTTAATTAAAAAATTGCTGAATCGGGTTATTTTTAAAACCGTTTTTCATTCATTGGGTTCACTGGGTTGTTCTTCCAATATCACCGTTTCGAAATCTAAATGCCATAGGAGCGGTGTAACCTGACATTCACTACTATGTTTTGCTTATGACATCCATGACCCCTTTTAAATGCGGTTAACAGTCAAACATTAATAAGTTACACAGAACAAACACAAAACACAACCAGATTTAGAAAACAACACGAAATAACACACATCACACTTACATTAAATACTAAGTTCCGTGGATTTTGTTTACGAACATGCAAACAACACATTAGAAATGTTTGATCAACACAAATGAACGGAGCACTTCAAATGCTTATTTGTCTATGCTTAAGTTAAAATGAAGTATATTTGGATTATTTACCTTTTGTTAAAACAACGGGGTCTATTTGCTTAAAGTCTGTCGAACAAATTTGGTTCATTTTGTATACTTATTGGCTTCGGGAGAACAGGACTGGTGTCGTTTCACCTTAGAAATCAAGTGACTCTGGTGCAGCTTGATTACGGAACTCAAAAAAGATACTAGAGAAATGAATATACAATTCGAATCGAAAAGAAATTCATAATAATTTTATGCCAAATCAAAACTTTTAAATATAGCCATGACACACTGTGGTTTGGTAGGAACTAGAGCCGGAGGCTTACAATTTAAGCAAAATCAGCTAAATTATTGTTCGAGTAGTCTAAACCACAAAACGAAGTTCCGGGGAGTTTTGGTTCTTTCTTCCAAAATTCGTGTTACCCATCGATATTTTGAATTTAAAAACCAAAACTCTTAAAATATAAACACGCCGATTTAAGGAAGTTAATTTGTAAATGCAGTCTGAACGTAAAAACAAGTCACCATTAGTATTATCTATGACATTCTGCAAACTGATTTGAGTTCTTCGGTATCATTACTTTAATCTTACCTTTTTACTCATGTGATAACCAATGGCTCATTGCAAAATTGATTATTTCTGTGTGTGTGTGTGGTTGTAATTTATTACAATTAATTGACAAGTGAATGACATTGACAATTTGTATCCTCTTTGTCTTAAGGCTAATTTGGGTAAGTAATCTGATATCTCTGTGTAGTAGCTAAATTGATGATATCTGTGTGTGTGGTAATCACTAAATTTATTGACAAGTGAAAAACAAATACACAGACAATCTCATTTCGTTAAGGGTTGATTTGAGTACAGGCTTGATTAATAGGTATTCATAAATCTTTGAGTAGGAGCTTACTTGTGCTTCGCTTATATAATCTCTTATCGGTTGCATTTCGAATGTGCATGTAACAATATCGTAATTTGTTGAAGCATGTGCGCACATTGTGTGTTTTGTCCTTGCATTCACATTTTAAATAAATGTTCGTCATGGTAAACAAATGGTAAAATCTCCTAAGGCAGTTGATTATTTTTTGTTAAAGAAAGGTTATGGACAAATTACTTTTTATAAACGAGTAGCCAATAATTTTAACTATTACATCATTGGTAAAAACACATCGCGCTTATCAAATTATATTGCAACATTGAAATAACTATGTCGTCATCATCCCTTTAGTCGTTATACAGTATGAATGCCAGTTTTCTCTATACAAATACTTCGGCGAATGTAAATATTCAAATTATGTTTAACATGCATTGAGCCTTGATCGAGATTATAACATAGTTCGTTGCGTGAGTATAATAGTTTACGTTTCCAGATACATCGAAAGTCAAATCTCCTAATATACGACTAGATAATTCAATCAATTTATTTCCTATACAAATGTTGCACTATCAAAATTTATCATCAATTCATTCCATTCCGCAAACGATGGTTCTTTTGCATGTTTTCCGCGCCAAAAAAATGCGCCAAAACAACTTCAACCGAGATTCTTTAATGCGTTGAGCGAAAAAAAAAGCTTCATTCCTGTTCTTATGTCCATGTTAGCTTGCCATATTGAAAAGTCAAACCAATCAAGACTGTTTTGATAAAATAGTTTGCATCCTCTCAAAATGGGATGAACTGACACTACGAACATTAGAATAAAAAAAATGAGATTGTATCTTAACAGCACAATTTTCTATCATTTAAAAGAAAGGTTAAACGGAAACAGCGCAATTTTCTCAGAATGATCAACCCTTTGACCTAACATAATTATTCTGGAAGAATTTAGTAGTTCAATTATCATATTTTTTTGTAAAAAAAACTTCAATCTTTTATACAATCATACACTGTCAATAATTGGAGAAAGTTGTCCTTGCATGTAAGTGCGCTATCAAACTCTGATCAATATGTCGCCAACGTGAAATATGATTTTGGGCTCATATCCACAATACAGTAGCCAAGCAAATGTAGGTCAATGAAAAGTTCAAAACATAGCAGTAGCATAAACCAAACGCGATATTTACATCCTTTGTGAAGCTTTGACAAGTCCAGTAAGTAATAAAAAAGGTATGAAACCACCGACATATAGGACTTGGTTACCTCACCAATTTAATGTTAATTGGTTATTTGTTCTTACTAAAAAGTGATCGAAATATCGAACACAGAAAATACATACTTTTACTGATATCGACAATCAGTTCGGCCATTGAAGCAAGTTTTTATATGTTGATAACATATCGCGCTTGTTTTATGTCTCGTAATCACAATGGAAACTACATGTACAAGCTATATTAGCTAAAATGTAAGCAATATCCTGTTTAAAAGCACCATTATCAAGGCAGACCAAACAACTAAAGACCTATCATTACGAGAAATCATCAACGTCTGTTTGAGACCAAGTTCCTTCCTTACACATTGTATAAACATCGGCCTACGGCTTTAGGTTAATACGTCTAGCCCATTTTATACCATATATTCAATTAAAAGCTTTTAACTATTGACTTTTTTGCAACTCTATTTTATATTGTAGTTGTTGATCGTTTGTTTGTATGTTTTATATTAGCTAATAAAATATAAATAGCCCTTAAAAGAAAAGAAATATATAAAGTAAGACTTTTTCACGACGCTAAGATCATGTTTTAATCCACCAACTCGCTAAAAGCAAAATAACAAGAACGTTTTTAAAAATTTATATAGTAAACCTCTCTCCCATAGTTGACATTCGGTAGTCCTTTAAACTTAATGCTCCATGTAATGCTTTTGACTTCAAATGATAAATCAAATAAATTAAATATTTTGGAAATTAACAAATAAAGACATTTCATTAAAAGGAAATCTTTTAATCCTTACTAGCTTACCAAAGGCAATAAAGGATTAAATTAGTAAGAACCATTTCATCTTATATTGTATATGGGGATCAGCAGCTAATCCGTGTTATAAGTGCTTCGAGCGTAACACATTGAACTGTCTGTTAAGTAACAAAAACTCTCTACAAATATGACTGGTTTATTTTGTACAAAGCAGTATAATTAAAATGGATATATTTACAAACGTAAAGTTTAAGCTAGAGTTATGATGTCAGCATGTGAAGCCTTCATAGAATTAAATGCGAAATATTTTCAATATATATTGTTTTGATTAAAATTAAAGTGAGTTAAATTACATATACAGTTTAAAAACAAATGCAATTACAACCTAATTTGACTACAATTGACCACAGTCCCAATTTTCTTTCAAATGTTTAAGTTCTTCAGAGTCTCAAACAATATACTCTTTTCACCCATTTCAGCCTTTCCCCTTTCTGTAGTACCCTCCAGTCTTAAACTCTTAATAATGTAAAGGTTTTCAAATCGAGATTCAGAAACTGAGCTTATTTTGTTGTTGTTTTTTAAAACATGTCAATTTTAAGTATGGACTATAGGTTTGAATTTGCGTAGATAATTTGATCTCTGACTGTATCAAGACAGAGGGCAAATTCAATGTTCTACAATAGACTTATGTAACTTTTGTTGTCTCTTCTGTATCATGTGATTTATGGTTTTGGGCTGGTATCTAGTGTAAAACACCATCTCTGGCACATTATGATCCACATTAGAATAATGTCCGTCATCACATCTCTTTGGAGACATATAACATGTAAGTAGAAAGTCGGAACAGCGCTTGTATATAGCTGTTCAAGAAACAAACAGTAACACAGATCAAGGATAAGCAACGATAAATGAATCTTCTTGTTTTTCACGGTATGACGAATTCAATTATACAGAAATATGTTTGAATCAATTACGCATAATGTTGTATACTCATAAATTTTGTTCTGTTCTCATAGCAATCTAGACCTGCATACCAAATTCCTTCGGAATGTCTGAAGGACTGAAACAGCTGTTCTCGGAGATGAAAACAATTAACAACTTTGTGAATCTCTTTAAATATATTCGTGTGATGACATATCCAATAAACTGTTGAACCTTTTGGAAGAAGCATTTACGCAAGTGATGAATTGGAATTACCTATGATTTCTTATGATTTGGGCAATACGTTTTTGCTTTATAGAATTAAAAAAACAAATTTAATGGAACTAAAATCTTGTAAAGCAGTTCAAACGTAGTGAGAGTATTTGAAATGGTTTTATTTAGACTTTGTGTATATTTTCTGGGCTTTATTTTTCAACTAAATATTTCACTTTGCCAAAACGGCCCAAAGACTGTATTTTAACTTTGGGCCTAATTTATAAAAGGATCATAGTCATAACTTGACAAATCTTAGATCATGCAAACATATAGCAAAATAAAGAAAATATGACTATCTGACTTTCACTACGATTTAGATCAGAAAATTAGCAGACCATTGGTACATTCAATATACTAAATTCAATCTACTATAGTCTAGCTAATGTCAACACTACAGTAACTAAGTTTATCATTTCAAATGTTAGGCCATTCAAAATTTGTATTGCTCTTTAAATGCTCCTAAGACGGTTATCAGTCTCTAGTGTACAATTCATTTATGATATTATGCGAAAATAATAGAGTATATGTCTGTTGTGGTACCGTATAGACTAACACTTCACGCAAACGTCGCACATACTTTAATTTGCCCTTTAATGGTATCTATTTAATTAAATAAAATAAAAATAATCAGTTTTGTACAAACTAACCTATGTTATGTATTTGCATCCAGACACTAAGAAATAAATAAACAATTTCCTGTGGAACATACAAGTTAATCATATCAAGGATCACCCGCCGCTTCTGTTTCTTTTTTCTTTGGATCCTATAACCGTGAATAAAATTGTTTTCACTATTCAGAGAGTTTTTACAAACACAGGTAACAAGTTTAAGTACTATATTTTCTTTAAACGAACTTACTTGCTTAATCATGAAATTTACAACTCAAAGTATATCTTGCATACATGTATCTGTAAAATAAGTTCATATACAATCTTAAAAAGAAATATTTGTTGTTAAAATAACACCAAGAACCCTTCTATAATATACTAATTATTTTTGTAGAAATTTTGGAAAGTGGTCAAAGGATGAGGTAACAATAGTTCTTCTGTCATATAAAATAGACCATTAGCTTCTATTGTAAGACTGCTTGGGATAAAATATCGGGAGGAAAGATATGTACACGTTTACATAATTAAGTCTATTTTGATGTCAGTAGTATTTAGATGCGTTGTCATTCGGGATTTTACAGAACTCTTTATATCTCCAGTCTAGATCTTTAAGATCTGTCTTGAGGATAGATAATTATTTAAAATGTGAATTGATGTTTATTTGAAATCTGGCTAAGCGTGCTTAGAGGATGAAAAGATATAAATGGGATTGTTTAAGTTCCTTAAATATCGTAAACCGAACACGCACTATTCTTATAATTTACTGTGTAAAGAAATTGACACAATGTTGAGGATGTGTGTTTACGTTGGTATAACAAATCAGATACCATCTTATTTCTTCAAATGATATTTTATCATCTATTATTGTGTTCTTTAACCTATGCTCATTCATGAAAGAGGAAAGTTGTTCAACAATGTAAGCTGATATCGAATGTTAATACATACAGCGATGCCTGTTGAAAACAACAACGTGCTGAATCTCTATTTCCAATTTACACCTGGCTATCAGAGATGCAATTGATAAGAGATGCCGAATCCAATTTTATGTATACATTATCAGATTTTTCAAGTATTGACCGTTCCAAGGCGGTACCTAACACTCCTTGATAAATATACCTTGCTTTTTATATATAGTATGTATGCACTGTGCTGTTTGTGGAATTTTGTGCTATTTTTCCATGTTTCTTGTTTGTATTTTTTTGTTTTTGTGTTCTATGTCTTTGGCGTTTACCCAGTACCATTAAACCGGGTTTATGTTTAAACTCTTTGCTACTGAGATTGTATCTGTAGTTTTTCACATAAGTATTCATGATCAATTATTCCCCATGTTTTGCATAGAAGGACAATCCTTCTTTGACTTCAGCATGTTGTATGAGAGTAGAAATGACATAATATTTAAAACAAAATACAACCTTATAAGATCGCAAGATAAGTTAAGTAAATATAGCATTTCGAATCATATCGGGGATTTTGACATAACATTAATGGTGGACGTTTGACTTGCCGAATTTGTCTGTACTCCGCTCAATAAAGCTTACAACGGTTTGTTCAGTGTTCGTGTCATTACCTTTAATATATATCTAACTAAATATAGTAAAAATTTGTACAGGGTTTTTGCGATTATTTGTATGACTCGGCATTTATCATTTTGCGGCTCATAGGCAGGACGTTCGCACGTGAATACAATTGTCGTCTTAAAATCAAACTTGGTGACTTAAATAAATGATCACAATTTATTGATCTGCTTGAATTGATTTATTATGAACATCGAAAAGGGAGGCAAACGCAAACGCAGTTTATGAAAAATTTTAGTGTTCGATAACCAGTGAAGACTATCAGCACGGCGTTTTTTATATTCAATTTTGACATTTCCAAACTTAACAAACGAAGCGGTAAAATTGTATTTACTTGAAAAACCACAATACTGTACGTACATTTGATTCAAGAATACTCGATATTTGTTTACTTGAGTACATAAGTGTTCTACGTGCCACAAGTTCATTTTCATTAAATTTAATTATGAAATTCAACACATGAAAAGGAAGATATCAGTGATTCGTACACAACAAATTTTGATAGACGTGTGCTGAAAAATTGGTGGGAAAATAAAATGGCAACAAAATGTTTTAATCTGAAATAAATTAATCTTAATAATGCATTAAAATGAATTCGTTACATTTGTGAATCCAACAAGTGTAAAATATAATGTTCCCCTTTACACCACTTAACCCAGAAAGGATGATGCTTGAAATATCAATCATGTATATCTACCATGATGTTTAAAAGAAATTTCTCACATGCTCTATATTGACGGCTGTAGTAACAACAGGAACAAGCATGCGCCAAGCATTGACAAGAAAGTAAGCTACCATTTTACAAACTGATTGAAGCCTCTATTGACTTATACCTTAGTTTTCACTGAAGGTGTGAAGGCAGTTACCCCCAATATTTATCAGTGACGATAGTTTGATGTTTGTGTAATGTCAGCTGGCGTGTTGCGCCTCTTTTTGGTTTTTATATGGCATTAATAATTATGCTTTTCAACTCAGTTTATATAAAACAAAGAATACTGGGTTCGACACTTTTATTTTTATTTTTTTATTTACTGTATATCAGATGTAGCTTAATTCAGCGATTTCAAAACTGGTTTGTTAAGGTCCATGACCCATTAGAAACTAAGGACACGTCGCAGGTCGTCAAAAAATCAAAAATGTATTCATCGAGTTCAGCATGTTCTTGATTAGTTGAAAACAAAAAGTTTATCATATGACGACGACTGCTTAACTTTAAAAGAACTACTTGTTGCCTTTTTCTTAAACGTTCAAATTCATATAACCTCAAACTTCAGAACCATAGTTGACTGTGTCAAAACATTAAACATTATACGCATTGGAACTTGAGTATATACTTATATATATCTAAGCTAGACTGTGACGAAAGCTGAGCTTAAACCATCACTATCGAGTCCTGGGCAGAAACCAGTACTGTGTCATTTTTGGATGGTCATGAGAAAGTACACCTAGTGTGGATCGATCCCAAAACCTCTTGAGTGACAGGCTGACACCTTAACCACAAGACCAATCCCACCCCCTCGGAAACATTGAAGTTAATATTTTTCCTTTGGAATCATTGCATATATATTTGTTTGTTTGAAAAACGATAATCGCTTAAGACGGTGATTAAGTGTGTTAAATAATTGCATATACCATTTAATTTTGTCGATAACAAATTGCAAGTAAGCAAAGACTGCTTAACTCATACTTGCATGTCTTTTGTGATTCTTCTTCGTTTTCTTGATCCTTTTTTTCGCTTACTTTCACCCAATGTTTCCGTATCCTTTAATATGGAGGCTTATGCTCAAATACAGTGTGGGTCTTTTGCCCATCATTACCATTTGCTTGCACAGTTAATTGAAACGTGTTTTGTGACAAGGATGAACCTCTTTTGGTTTGTACTAGAACACAGACATCGCTGTTCGTAGTGAGCAGTGTGCACGATAGAGTCACATTTGATATTTAGGAGCAGTGTATTTTATGCACGCACATTTAACTCAATTGAACATATGCCTAAATGTCCATTCATGAACACTAATTCAGACTACTGCATACTAGAATGCAGCAGACTACAACGTTTGAATGTAGTGTAATCATTTAGGTGAAGTTTAAAGCCGCAATGACGTATAAAGAAAGAAAAAAATACGCCATGCTACTTCCCAACACAATTATTTAACATCCTAAGTCCTTAAAGTGACACACACATAAATTTTGACTGATAAACCTTTAACTACTTACTAAATAATGCATTTATGGAAAACATTAATTACTGATAACAAAGTTGTAACCGTGTTTTTAATAGCAGTAAGCGCAAAAATATTAAATGGTTTGTGAATGCTAAAACATTTACTGTGTTCTACTATAGTCTCTTAAAGAAGAAATACCGTAGTTTATGCTAATTTCTTTCAAATTAAACTCAGTATCTTTCATAGAGCCATTGTTTTCGACATTTGTTTTATCCTTTTTGGAATTTTAAAACAATAATATTAATTGCGGTAAATCTTATTTGGGAGTAAGAGGGCGTATTTAATGAAAGTAAACCGTGTTTATAATCGCTTTGATAACCATATATTAAAAGATTTGTAATCAGTGATCCCTTCTTAGTCGATGAATTTGAAAAGCCACATATCTTAAATAAAACCTGAATGTGATCAATGTCGTTCACATAAAGAATACAATTGTAGGTCAATGCGAAAATAAAAACCAAAGTTCGAAAAAAACGTGATTTACGAGGGATTTTTATTTCAATGGATTAAATTAAATACTGCGAGATAACGCCGCAGTATTTTATGTTTGAAAGTGAAATAGGTTATTTGATTAAATTGACGTTTAACTTTACACCTCAGTCTTGCTGATGTTTCAATACAAGTGTACATCCTCCAGTATTAATCACGTGAAGTAAATATGCACATCTGCTAAAAGAAAATTTGTATTTTTATTCACTATAAAAATAATTGCACATATTCTTCTGTGATCTTATGACAGATATCTGATTGCATGTTCTTAGTTGCTCGACCAGTTACAAAAGTCCTCAATACCTGAAAAACATAATACCCCATAACAACAGTTCAAGGCGTCAAGAGCGAACCTGATCTTTACAACAGTCCTTAAAGCGCCAAAATCATAACTGGTTTTGACAACAGTCATCAAAGCTTCAAGAACGTAACCGTTCTTAACAACAGTCCTCATAGCGTCAAAATCATAATGACAATGGTCATTAAATTATTAAGAATATAACGGTCAGTTATTAAAGCCTTCGAAGCGTCAAAAACTGTTCGTGACATAAGGTTGAGCCTGCTCAAAATATTTGTGAGACGATCCCATCCTGCATAAGACTGAATTTGAAGTAGGGACGTGTTATGACGTGGTGCGGTCGGACGTTTGTATTATGACTTGGTGTAGTTGAGCATCAGTTGGTAGTACCTGTGGTTACCGTCCGGTCCGGTTTGTAACTCGCTTCATCAGTTCACAGACAGATTTAACTATAAGTCATAATGTCCTAAGTGCGTCGTTAATCCGTCTGAATACGAAAACAAACAGAAAAGGAAGGATTTGAATACGTGCTGTATCTTCAGTGGTTCATTTTTTAGTCACGAGATCATTTCAGTATTATGATTACTTAAATATTTTAGGATACATGCCAAAATCGATGGATACCCATGCAGCTTATTGGCTTCAACAAAGCATGATGTAGGGGATCTTGTGTAAGTTGTTGCTTGAACACCCACGCCTGTCTGGCTCTAGTCTTTCTTAAATGCATAATGACCATCGTTTGAAGCGGCGTACAAGAATGAGGACTGGAAACAACATGGTGGGTTTTCATCCAGGACGTAATTGCAATTACGTTCTGATCGTTCTAGGGACGAGATGAGAACATAGACAACACGAGTTAAACTTTCTGTGAACGAGGTGATCGAGTTACGAACGAGTTAGAACGGAATTCGAAGTATAAGAGGAAAGAATTTACGGCTTGGAAACTGTGTCCCCATTTGTTGAACGGGCAATTTTACCCGATCTAAACTCGATATATTACTACAGACAGGATACCGACGAGATAGACAGATATGCAACTGTTTAATTATGAATTTACCATGATCGTATTGTAGCATTATCATGCCAACCTTACACGTTCTAGCCCGACCACAACCCGTTGACGACATTTGCGGACACAGTTGAAAGTTCTGAGAACTTGTTTGATGAAACCGTGCTATTATTGTTACAAGATTAACTAGAATGAGATGCGGCCATATCTACAAAAGATGTTTCTTAAATGATTAAAGTTAAGTGACTCTTTGAAAAGTTTAACTAAAATTATATTGATGTTTAAATATACAGAGTTTGTGCATTAAGAAGAGCCGCCTTGTTTGCTGTATGACTTTGAAAGATGAGGCAAAAATAAGTTTCTACGACCATGATGATGAAACCTTTCCATCAGTAGATTTATGGTTTAAATTCTCTCTCACTTCCAACGTTTTTTTACTAAAACATTCACGAATAAAAAAGGTGATTGACGTGAGCTCATTTATAATAAAACCTACTCCAATATTTGCTCCATTTTAACGTTGACGTTAACAACCTATTTTGATATCTCAAAAATGTTGTTTTATCAACATTTTGGGCAGGTGCTTTAAGTCAATTTTATTGAATAATTGACAAACATGAGTTTTTCTCAATAAATTATTATCGTTCATTTGATATCAAAACTGCCGCGTCTCCAATCGATTTTATTTTTACTCGTGAAGAACATTTAGTGGAAAGAAAAAAGCGTGGCACTCTTATCAGTCTGTTTGATTGTCAGCGGGTGTTCCTGTTGGCTTTCAAATACACATATAACCCGTACGTTCTTTAGAGCTTTTAAAGACGTAATACAAGGCATCATTTTTTTTAAACGGACGTTTAAACGGAAACCTGCAAGGTTCCAGATCGTTCAATCTGGTGCAAAGATTCACCGTGTAAAGCTTTGAACAGATTCAATAGTAATTATACTGCGTTCTGACAACTTTTCCTTTAAATTCGGCAATAACTTCTTAACAGGCTTAAGTCGCTTATTTCAATTAGCCAAAATACATATATATAATGGATTTTTATAAATGAAAAATGGTTTCTTCTAATTAGCATACGGATTTTTCTTATACAATTTCTAAAAACTCTTAAAGAAGTAAATTTAACGCATATTATAGAACAACAAGAGTAGTGAGTTTAGCTTAATTCTGTTATAAGGGACCTAAGAAGTTTCGAGAAATTGGGGCCTGTTTAAATGAGTAAAAATCGATACTGTCAGCATTTAAATGATTATGTTTACTATAAGTGACTAGTAGTGATATAATGATGCATTCAATTGGCTTGAATTATCATTGATCGTATATAAACAAATAACCTGGCCGAAACATACAATCACTTTTACCATCTCCAATGGTATAATCTTTATACACGTTAATAAGTTAGCGGGCAGGCCTCGATACATTTTATTAGGTTTACTTGTGACACTGAAAATCTATTCGCTCTGGACAAAATCTAATTACCCTTCATTTTCAAGGACAAAATCTAATTAACCTTCATTTTCACGGACAAAATCTAATTACCCTTCATTTTCACGGACAAAATCAGGCAGCACTTATTGCACAGCTAGTTTAGAAGCCACTCATCATTACTATAAAAGCGTTTTCTAAAAACTATTTCTATACGCGCTCTTATAATTGATTTAACAATTATGTAACAATTTGTTAACTTCGATTCCCTTTACATTATCTTCTTATCTGCAACATGTAATCGATCAAACAAAAGCTATAATGTCAACTATGGCAAATGTGCACGTCATGTCAAATCCTATTGTTTTGTTAATTGTATCTTTACATAAGTCTTATCTTATAATTGATTGTTTCACCCACGAGTCTGAACAGAAGAAGACAGAACAGGCGTTTATTAAGACTTTTAGGTAAGTACACAGTCTAGGCACATGAACAGCATAAGTAAGTCATGTATTAAAACATATCTTCATTATTTCAAGTGTACGCACATGGCAAGTGCGAAAATAGACATACGTTTTGTTTTGCATCAATATTGTATTTAGTATAGTAATTAATGAATCAATTGCGTGATTGATGTTATTATCGGGGTATGAGCGCAGTTAGTCTGGTTTTAATGCGTTGATTCCTAAAGATTTGGGGGTTGTTATCCTTAGTTGTGCAATATGTTGCAACGGAAAGGTTTTTCAGTAGGGGAATATTATTTTAAGTCTCATAAGTGATACTTTAAGGGATTTAAAATATATAACTCTGAAAGAAGTAAGCCTGATCTGTGTTACAAATTCAAAAAGACATCTTACCTTGACAAAAGAGGAACAAACACTTTACAAAACTATTGAAATACTATTCTAAAAGAAGTTGCCTAATCAGTTTAAAAATATAGGTCTTATCACAACATTACTGGTATATAACAAATCCTAATAAGTTACTTGTGAATATCATACTGAAATACTTTCGATTAGTGATTTGATTTTTCTTAGCTCTAAGAAACAAATATCATGCAAGCAAATGCAAAATGTATCGTACTACATTTACTACACCAGAATGAATATTTGTAAAAATTCGCAAGCTTGCATTAGGAGGAAGATTAAAAATTAATTTCATCACTTAACCTGTTTAACTTTTCAAGATGAAAACACGGCGGCGTTATCTTGTAGATTAAAATTTAATCCATTTGAACAGAATCCCTCGTAAAATCACGTTTCTTTTCGAACTTTTGGTTTTTATTTTCGCAATGACCTTTAATTGTAATCTTTATGTGAATAGCATTTATCACATTCTGGTTGTATGTAAGATATGTGGCATTTTAATTTAACTTGTACGAAAGAGTTCATGTTTACATCTGTTTTATTTCTATTTCGGTTAACAGAGCGATTATAAACACACGGTTTACTAAAATAGGAATTTGTCAAACGTAAGTTTACTTATATGTTTTTTTTTAAATTATTTAGATTTCAAAAGAAGATACAATTGGTAAATTAATTTAAGTTACTGTTAATTTGCCACCATGTTGATGTACAGTGTGTCAAACATTTCCTATAAACTTACGTCTGTATCCTTAAAGTTTATGAAAAAAGCAATACAAGAAAGAAAAAAACGTTTAGCGCAGGTGCACTTAATTTCGAATTGCAATTTGATGTGCATTGTTATTATTGCAATTTGTTACTTACCATGCAGTGACGATACTTCCTATGAGTATTGATTGTAGAGCGGATGGTCAAATCTTGCTCAACTCAGCTCAGCATTGACGTCAAATTAATGCAAATTACCTAAAAAAGAGCATTATACAATAACTTACATTGTAATTCATTTAAGTACAATACAAGAAGACTATAAAGTATGAACATTGAAAAAATGTATTTTAAAAAATAAAACAAACAGTATATATCTATTTAATGCAATCAGCACAGCAACATACTGCCTTTAATGGCACAGGGTCAACGCCAAAGACATAAAACACAAAAACAAACAACCATCAACCAGAAACATGGAACTACAGCACAAAGCTCCACAAACAACACAGTACATAATTATATACTATATAACAAATAAGGAGTGTTTATCAATGAGTGTTAGGTACCGCCTTGGAACCGTCAGTAAAATGTTAGTTAGGGGTTAAAACAAGTATGCAGAACCTCACTTATATCCGAACAATCCCGAATAAAGTAAAAACGTGAGTGGTAAAACTTATCAAACAATGCATTAAGCATTAATTTTAAAACAAATAATAATAAACTAATAGGTAAACCCCAAGTAATTCTATGATTAGGGATCCCGAATATGTGATCATCATCGATACGTTGTATTTCCCTTAACAATTGGACACAGACCAGCTGTTACTAGGTCATACAAAAATCAACGCGTTCTTTTCTACAACCAAAATGAGTTGATTAACATTCTTCCCAAGATAACATTACTCAACTTTTCTCTTTGATAAATGGCATTGGTTTAAAGCCTGTATAAATCAGTAGTTTGAATATAATGGAGTGGGACCCAAAGTTCTTATACAGTTTCAACCATATTCATACGAGCGTCAGAAAGATGGAATCATTGGTTAAATAAGCTGCAAAAAAAACGGTGCATTTGTTCTATCTTTGCACTCTTTGTACGTCATGAACGCTTGAAAGTGGAACTAAACATGTTACATTTCAACAGTCTTGTCAGCACATGCAAGGAATGTTAACTAGTCTGATGCTATCTGAGGCCTTTTCCATAAATGAACGTGGGGGGTAAGTCGAAGGAAAACTATGCTTAAAGGCGTGTTTTGTATTAATAAACCATGGTTTTGTTTTTGTAGTTTCTTTTGGCCCATCAATACTAATCAATATATTTTACGAAAGTATACAGGAGCTAACATTGGCTACAAAACTATTGATATCCATGAAGAATACACTTAATTTACACACTCCTAGCTGCACAAAACACAAACAACAAGAGGAAATATTTGAGAAAGGCAAATAAGGTATCTAAAATCACTCGCCCCTGTGTGTTAGTGAGTTTAGTTGGTAGCCACCAAGGTGGACAAATGCGTTTATCCGGGCACTCAAATATACAACAAAGCTAAAGACCACTCACTCGCGCAACTTCGTGCCCTCGTGAATGTATTAGCCTATGTTTATACAGCTTTCTGCAAAATCTTTGTGAAATAAATAAACCCTTAACTAAAGAAATCCATATTCGTTATAAGCACAATACACATTCCATGTATGAATATATCTCTCTCGATTTATTTTAGACTGTTCAATGTTCATTGTAATCAAAATTGAAGTACTAAGATGGGACCAGACAATGTAGTACTTCCCTATAGCAGCACTTGTATCCAAAGTATTTTGATCGAACGAAAAACGCCAACACTGATTCTTTCTGGCTATTGTATGTGAGCTTTTCAGAAACAAAGTAATTATTTTCGTAGACACATCAATAATTATCTCTACCAAAAGCATATCATCACTTGTCGCCAGTATTCTGTTTAGGTTTTCGACCAATAAGGAAGCTAACTACTTTATAATCTCAACAACTGTAATGACCGGTGATAAGAAATGTATTCTAAGGGTATCATGTATTATTGAAATCAAGGAGTTAGCATAGTTGGAACTTAAACCAATATTAATATGAAAAACTACAGATGCAAGCACAATATTCGACGGAAGTGAAAAGACAAACCCCGTTAATGTCACTTGGTCATCGCCAAAGATATAAAACACAAAAACAAACACACACAACCAAACCATGGAACAACAGCACAAAATTCCACAAACCAAACAACAGACTACATATTTAATATATAAAAACACTAGGGGTGTTTATCAACGATTGTTTGGTACCGCCTTCATTTCTGAAGGGTAGAAATGTTTATTTGGCGAGGTGTGCACAAAATCCAACAAGTCAAGAATCCGATACTATGTAATGTTTAGACAGGGACATTTCTTCGATTTTTTTTATTGCAATCGTCTAAAGCTATAACTTACTTTACTGTTAACATTTTTTAATATTTCATTTCCAAACATTTCTATTTTTGAACGGTATGAACAACATAATGATAATAAATAACAATGTGTTAGCTATTTATTATCCGGAACCTTATCAATCAGAGACACATTATCAACAACTTGTTGATACTAGAAATTGTTCATACTGAAAGAAATCATAGCAACATTTTGTTGTGCTGAAACCTTCTAAAATCTCTTTAAGCCAGGTGGAAATTATAGTTAAAGACCCTGCACGTTTTTGCTTTCAAAGAAACCGTATATTTTATTAATATTCAATCAGTTAACAGTGATGATTCCTTCTTTGATTAATGAGCTTAGGTTAAGGAACATAAATGATCGTTTTGAAGTTACGAGAAGGCGTATGCTATGTCTGTTACATAATACACAAGCACATGATTTAGACATTTCTTCTGAATCGCTAGACTGCATGGACTATTTAGCATATTTGTACTTCTTTTGTTAATACGTTAAAGGAAGTGAACAATATGTACTGCATTTGCTTGGGCGCATTGAGCAAGTTCATGTATATTCATGCATGATGATAGCATTTTTTTAACTTAAACAGTCATTGCTTAGAGATAACAAGAAAAAGGAATCTGTGTATAAATAACTTATAATAACTGTTTGTAAAAAACAATGCAAGTAACTTTGATTCTATTCAGGCAAAAAGTCAAACGAAAAATATTTGCGCAAAAATTATTTGGTTCTCCTCATGATGATCCTTTTAGTCAAACAAAGATGCCCCTTTAAGAATATAAGTGAAGTACACTCTCCGCACCTATATAAGTAACTATCATTTTATGTATGTTTCTGTTGTTTGATTAAGTGACTTTATTTAATAAGTTGATGTATTATGGTCAGTAGTTATTGCCTTCCGGATGATCTGTTTAATTTTGCTCTTTCTGATATATGTTGTGGCAGGTGTGAGTTGGGGCGCCTGTTAGCCGGTTCAGGACATCTAAGAGCTCTAACTTAATTTTACCTGACCATGCTAAGAAAGTGTAATAATTGTAAGATGGTGTACATAAAACATTATTTTGTATGCCGCTCTGTTTTTATGTAGCACAAACTATTAAACTCGGTTAAATACTGGGAGCTGTTTAATCTCTGCAATTATGATGAGACTCTATAATTATAATGATACTTAATAAAGTATTGAAGCACAGCAAAATGTATGTTTATTGTCGCACTTACTATGTGCGTACACTTAAGATAGTATAGATATATCAAATTACATGTTTTAATGCAGTTATTATGCCTAGACTATGTACTTAAATAAAGACCTATTTTGTCTTGTTGATTTCTTAATTTACGTAATAAAGACTCGTGGGTGTAACACTCAATTAAATGATAACAGCTTAATTATGATACACTTAACAAAATAAAGGTTATTTGACAAGACGTGCGCATTAGCCTTAGCTGGCATTTAAAGTTTCTGTTTAATCTATTAAATGTTGTACATAATTTCTAAGGGATTCGACGGTAACAAATTATGAACTTGTTATGTCTATTACTATTAGAGCGTCTCTATTGATTTGTAATCGATACCCAGCAGGTGATAGATGATCTTGTTCTCGACTTCTTTATAAATGAATAGTGGCAGAGACTAGTTAGATAACACTTTCACAAAAATCGGTCGGATCAAAGAAAATAAATAATTTAAAACAAGGCTTTGATAGTAAATTGGCTTGTAAACTAGCTTATGTGTATAAAGTGTTGCCTGATTTTTCCGTGAAAATGAAAGGTGAGTAAATTTCGGCAGGGCGAATGTATTTTCAGGGTCCCTAAAACATGTTTCGAGGCCTGCCCGCTATCCTTTTAACATGTATACACATTATTTTGCAACTATCATAGAGGCATCGAAGATGGGATTGTTTGTTTTCTTTATATACGAATAACGATGACTAAGGCCTGTCGAATGCATTAGTATTACCCTACTAGTACTAACATAAGTATAACGTATGTTCACTAACAGTAAACATCATCACTTAAAAATTGACAATATCGAATTTCACTCACTCTTATAGGAAAGAAAAGCATAGCAGAAGAAATATCAAGATGTCATGAAAGTTTCAGATTTAGTTTTGAAAATGCGATAATGAATTTATTAATCATTGTAAGACAATGTGACATTTTCTCGACTTGTCTGTGTGCGCATTTGCATCTAATTGCCAACTTTACAGGAAACGTCAGTGCGCAGTACAATAACAACTGAATGTGTTAAAAGCTTTAAACGGTGGAAGTTTGCACCCGATGTTAAGAAATTGAACCTCGAAGGTTTGAGATGAAGCGTCCGTTCAAATCATGCGCAATTAAACATATGTTTAACACCTCAAAATATACGAATGGAGAGGATATTGATATATTCGAGTGGCACCTGCCAAACAAATTTATAAATCAATATTTTTGAAATTCCGACGTTGTTGCATCAATGTTAAAATGGAGAAAGTATGGAAGTAGATTTTGTTATATATGAGATCACGTCAATCACAAAATTTTTCGGGAATGTATTTCTAAAAAAAAACGTTGGGAATGAGAACTAATCAAATTGTAGGATGGATATCACGTGCCTTTAACTGACCAATGAAATTGCTATCGCCATTATTTTTGTCTTCAGCGAAAAAGCTTTGCGATCTACAATTTGATTGGTTCTCGAACAAGGTGAAATAAATCTGGTAGTGAGACCACATATCAAATGTTATGCGTATCGTTAACACGAATCAGTAAACTTTACCAAACCAATGAAAGAAATAGCTAGGAAGCGACGTAAATATTTTGTGTCCCATAAAAGTTATTTTTGTATTACCAAACGACCAGAATAGGGTAAAACTTTGTAAATGGTCATTTATTTAATACCGTAACAAATATATACAGCATTTGTATAAACAAGGTATAGGTTGATGATTTATCTGGCGGCAAAAATCACCAGAAGAGAAACGCTGCTGAAAGTTCTTGACATTGAGGAATGTTGAATAGAACAGTTATTTTCTTGACGCTTTGATGTATGCTGGAATGAAAAGTTATGTGTTTGACGCTTTTAGGACTGTTGTAACGGGAAATTTATTTTTGAAGCTTTATGGACAGATAAAAAAGGGCTAGTATGCACCTGACGCTTTAAAGACTGTTGTAACGGGCCGTTATGTTCTTGACGCTTTGATGACTATTGCAATGGGCCGTTATGTTCTTGATTATTATATCAATCGCCAAGAATTTTGGAAATGTAAATCTCTTCTTTAGATCTGAGTATAAACTTCAATAATAATCATACTCGAGCTGCAGCTGGACTAAATACTGAATGTCAATCATATTTATACCTTATCTTATATAATATACTAGAAAACATAGAACCAGGATAGGAATTTGACTTTACGAGAACCTTTCTAAAATGTTCCAATGCACGTTCAAGATAAACGTAAAGGTACTTAAAGGTCTTCAGCTGCAAATTTACCGGTATAAAGATTTGAAATAGGCTCTATTGAAACAGTAAAATAACAGAAAACAACCAGAAACATTATTATTGATGAAACAGGTGTTTTTAACGCAATATTGTATGTATTACAATCATATATGGAAATAACAAGACGAACTATCTGCTTAAACATAACCATAAATATGACTCAAAGCATACATTCTTATTTTAATTTTGTAATTAATATAAGTAATGTATATAGAAATATTGGAACTGTACTGACGTAGTCAATTGCATCTCTATGTGACTGTATTTCAAAGCAAAACTGTCTAGCCTTTAAAATGTACGTTTAAACGCGTATACGTTGTCTATGGATGCGTATGACTATATGCGATTCCCATAGGGTAAAATAAAGGGAACGATATCTTTTGTTGTGGAATTTATTTCAACATGAGGGTTTTCAGGAAGGAAATATTCATTTTTGTTTAAGCGGTACTTACGGGTTTTGAATTCATATATTTGTTAGGAAGTAAGACTCATCTTAGGTAGAACAAAGTATGCCCCAATAGTGTAACAAATCCAAAATGACATTACCTTGACAAACATGAAGGAGCAAACACTTTATTGAAATACTAGAACTTGGCTAATCAGTTAAACCAATATAGGTCTAAAGGCAACACTCTTGGTATATGAAATGCTAATAAATTATTTGTAAATATCATACTGAAATATTTTCGTTCACTGATTTGAATCATTTTTTGCTGTAAGAAAAATATCTTTTCCCAGCAAAAACGACATTTATGATATATGTACACTACACAAGAATGTAGATTTGTAAAAATACACCAGCTTGCATTAGGAGAAAAATAAAAAATAAAAATTTCATCACTATAAGAATTGATTACAAATCACTTATAAATATCATACTGAAATACTTTCGATTAGTGATTTGATTTTGTTTCAGCTCTAAGGAACACATAGTATGCAAGCAAATTCGACATTTATTGTATTACATTCACTGCACCAGAATGTATATTGTAAAAAAGAACGTCAGCTTGCATTAGGAGTGAGATTAAAAATTAATTTCATCACTTAACCTGTTTAACTATTCAAGATGGAAGCACGGCGGCTTTATCTCGCAGGGTTAAATTTAATCCATTTAAATAAAATCCCTCGTAAAATCACGTTTCCTTTCGAACTTTGGTTTTTATTTTCGCATTGACCTTTAATTGTAATCTTTATGTGAACTACATTAATCACATTCAGGTTTTATGTAAGATATGTGGCATTTTAATTTAACTTGTACGAAAGGGTTCATGTTTACATCTGTTTTATTTCTATTTCGGTTAACAGAGCGATTATAAACACACGGTTTACTTAAAAAGGAGTTTGTCAAACGTAAGTTTACTTATAATTTACATTTTTTTTTATTTAATTATTTAGATTTCAAAAACAGATATAACTGGTTAATTCATCTAAGTTGCTGTTAATTTGCCACTACAGTGTGTCAGACGTTTCCTATAAACTTACATCAGTATATTTTCATGAAAAAAAAAAACAATACAAGAAAAAAACGTTAAGTGCGGGTGTACTTAATTGCAATTTGATAAGCAGTGTTATTATTGCAATATGTTACTAACAATGCAGTAAGGATAATTCCTATGCGCATTGATTGTAGAACAGATGGTCAAAAGTAGCTCAACCCAGCTCAGCATTGACGTCAATTTAATGCGAATAACCTAATTTAAAAAAAAAAAACAGTATACAATAAATTACACTGTGTATTACAATACAAGTCTATATAAATTGTACAATGAAAAAAATGTATTTAAAAAAATCTAAGCAGTATACAATCAACACAATAATTGATAGATGTTTTTTTCAGGCGCAAAGTTTATTGCATCATACAACATTATTCTTGCATTATATTTCGTGTACATGACTATATCACACTTTTACTCTTAGACCTTGTTACTGATACCATAGTTGCACATCTTGGCATTGTCCTCCTTTGTGTTTCAACTAATGTATTAACTTCTTAAACAGGTCTGAATATATCCAATTAAAACATGAAGAAAATGATACCGAAATCAAGAGATGCCAATAAGATCATTATTTGAACTACAGAAACGAGCACATAAGTCGAACGTTAAAACATAAACCCCGTTTAATGGCACAGGGTCAATACCAAAGACATAAAACACAAAAACAAAACAATCATCAACTAGAAACATGGAACTACAGCACAAAACTCCACAAACAACACAGTACATAATTATATACTATATAACAAATAAGGAGTATTTATCAAAGAGTGTTAAGGTACCGCCTTGGAACGGTCAGTAAAATGTTAGTTTACTGCGGGTTAAAACAAGTGTGCATAACCTCACTAATATCCCAACAATCCCGAATAAAGTAAAAATGTGAGTGGTAAATCTTATCAAAAAATGTATTTAGCATTAATTTTAAAACAAATTATAATAAAGGTAAACCCCAAGTACTTCTATGATTAGGGAACTCGACTATGTGATTATCATCGATACGTTGTATTTCCCTCAACTCTTGGACACAGACCAGCTGTTACTAGGTCATAAAAAATCAACGCGTTCTTTTCTACATCAAAAATGAGTTGATTAACATTCTTCCCAAGATAACATTACTTAACTTTTCTCTTTGATAAATGGCATTGGTTCAAAGTCTGTATTAATCAGTAGTTTGAATATAATGGTGTGAGACCCAAAGTTTTTATACAGGTTCAAGCATATGCATACGAGCGTCAGAAATGAGAAATCTTTGGTTAAATAGACTGCAGTAAAAACGGTGCATCTGTTCTATCTTTGCACTCTTTGTACGTCATGAACGCTTTAAACTGAAGCTAAACATGCTACATTTCAACAGTCTTGTCAGCACATGCAAGGAATGTTAACTAGTCTGATGCTATCTGATGCCGTTTCCATGAATGAACTTGGGGGTAAGGTTGAAGGCAAAATTATGCTGACAAGCGTGTATTGTATGAATGAAACAATGCTTAAGTACATTTACTTGGCATATATAGTATTTTAGAATAGGCAGTTACCATTTATTATCGAAAACGCAATGATTGGTCTTGATATTTAGTAAGTCAAATAGGTGCGTCACGTTTCTAACAAGCAAGGAAAGGCGATTACAACGCTTTTTCCATAATATTACTCGAAGGAGCCGTTTTGTTGCATTTTGAAACCTCCGAAAGTAAAGAAAAACACAGAAGGCATATATGTACAGCAGGAAAGAACAGACATACTTATTATTTCAGCTCACTGATTTTATATAGAAATTGCATCCACGACATGTTTTAAATTCAAACCAGTATAACGTTCACTGATCACAATTTATAGGCCTAAGATTTGGTAAAATGAAAACACTCATTTAGTTGGAACATGATCTTGGGGAATAAACTATCTTTGGGCCCATCGATACTTATGAAAATATTTTACGAAAATACACAAGGGTTAACATTTGATACAACACTATCGATATTTATGAAGTTTACACCTAGTTTGCACATTCATAACTGCACTAAACGCGAACAGCTAGAGGACATGTTTGGGAAAGGCAAATTAAAGGTATCCAAATTCACTCGCTTATGTGTGTAAGTGAGTTTAGTTTGTAATTACAAAGCTGAAAAAAATGCGTTTTCTCCGGGCACGCAAATCTACAACAAAGCTCAAGACCATTCCTTCCCGCAACATCGTGCCATCGTGAGTGACTTAGCATACATTAATATAGCTGTCTTCAAAATCTTTCTCAACAACTGTATGATACTGTGAATTATTCATACTGAAAGAAATCATAGCAAAATTTAGTTGTTCTGAAACCTTCTAAAACCTCTGTAAGCCAGGTGCAAATTAGAGATGAAAATCCTGTACGTTCTTGCGTTCAACAGAAACCGTTTATCTTATAATTATTCAATATCAGCTTACAGTGTTGGTCCCCTCTTTGACAAATGAGCATAAGTCAAGGCACATAAATGATCTTTTTGAAGTAACCAGAGGCCATATGCTAGCTATGTCTGTTACAAAGAACACAATCACATGCTTTCGAAATTCCACCTGTGTCGCTAGTTTCACTAGACTTTTTAGATTTGTACATGTTTGGTTTACACGTTAAAAGATCTGAACAATATCTATTGCATTTGCTTGAGCGCATTGACGAAGCTCATGTATAGTCCTTTATAATGCATTATGATAGCACTTTTTATTTAAAATTTTAACATGCATTTCTAAGAGGTTACAAGATAGAAGAATCTGTATATATAACTAATCATATAGGTTTGTAAGAAAACAATGCAAGTATTTTTATATAGACACACTTTAACGGATGTTGGAAAAGGAACAAAGTATTCTTGGTCGGGCAAAAAGTCAAACGAAAAATATTGGCACTCCTCATGCAGATCATTTTAGTCAAAGAGAGATGTTTCCGTTAAGCACTTAAGTATAATACAATCGCCGCCTTTAAAATAAGCAACTGAAAGTATATATGTTTCTGTTCTTTGATTACGTGAATTTATTTAATAAGTTGATGTGATGTTTTTTGTTCAGTAGTTTATGCCTCCAGGATGATTCAATCTCTGTTAATGCTGATATGTTCAATTTTGCTTTTATTGATACATGTTGTAGACAGTGTGGATCCATTCCACTTGTGAGCTCTAACTTAATTTTCACTGCTCGTGCGAAGGCTACCAATAGTGATATTTTGATAGTTGTGGAATGATTGTTGTTGTCCTGTTCCGTTACGCCTCATGTTTGTTTCATGTTGATCCCTTAAACAAGATTGTGGTTCAAATTTTGGGTACTTTGATTGACCCTGTAGTTTCCACTGATAATATCAATCATGTAATCAGTAATTTTATTTGGTTTTGATCGATTTAGTTAGTCCTTGTTCATTAACATGTCCATGTCGTTGACTGGTATTAAAATTAACGCTTGTTCTGCAAGTATATAGAAAACTTGCTTGATTCGCTTCAAAGATCAGTAGATTTGGCCGGATAGTTCAGAGATATTTGAATCAGTAAGACCAACTGATATATAGTTAAAAGTCACAAGCTATATGAGGATAGAATTAAGAACCTAATCGTATTTTGACACGACGTGCATATTGACCTTAGTTTACATTTATAGCTTTTGTTTAATCGGTTTTATGTTACACATATTTTTAGGGGAATAGAAGATAACAAATTATAAGATTATTATTAAAATCATTATTAGAGCGTTTTTAATCATTTGTAATCGATATTAAGCCGGAAATAAATAGTCTTGTACCCGAATTCTTTATAAATAAAAAGTGTCAGAGACTGGTAAAGTAACAAAATCACAAAATCGAGCGGATCAATGAGAACATATATACAAAGCTTTGATAGTAAATTCGATGGCTTCTAAACTAGCAAATGTGAAATATGTGTTGCCTGATTTTGTCTGTGAAAATAAAGGGTGAGTGAATTTTGTGCAGGGCGAAAAGATTTTCAGGATCAATAGTGATCCTTAAAACATGTCTCATGGACTGTCCGCTAACCTTTTAACGTGTTTATATACTATTTTTCAACTATCATAGAGACATTGAACATGGTAACAGGGATGTGTTTTGTTTCGGCCAGCTTATTTTTTTTCATATATTCGAATAACGATAATTTAGGACTATTGAATTAAGTATTACTCTTCTAATACAAACTTAAGCCTAAAGTATAGACAGATAATAGATAAAGATATAGATCAGATAAGGCATATATTAATTATCGTAAGTCACTGTGATCTTCTCCCGATTTTTCTTTGGGCGCAATTACAAGTAATTACCAACTTTACAGGAAAAGTTGTCAGTATACTGTACAATATCTAGTGTATCTGTTCAAAGCGTCACCCAATGAATGTTTACATCCAAAGTAAAGAAATTAAACATTAAAGGTTTGAGATGAAGCGCCCGTTTAAATCATGACGCCATGAAACACGTATTTAGAAGCTCGAAGAATATGAATGGAGGGGTTGTTTGTATATTTGAGAAAAAAGAGCAACATACGCCGGCAATCAAACAGCTTGATAAGAGCGCTGTGCTACTTTCTTCCCCAAAATATACGTCACGAGCAAAAATAAATTCGATTGAAGATACGCAATTATGATGTAAAATAAACGATAGTCTTTTATTGGCAAAAAATCATGTATGACAATTATTCAATAAAATTGACTTAAAGGAACTGTCAAAACTATTGATAAAACAACATTTTTGAGATTCCGAGATTATGTTCTTGTCGCTTTGAGAACTGGTGTAACAGGCCATTATGTTCTAATCGCTTTGAGGACTGGTGTAACGGGCCATAATGTTCTTATCGCTTTGAGGACTGGGGTAACGGGCCATTATGTGCTTGTCTCTTTGAGGACTGGTGTAACGGGCGATTATTTTCTTGTCGCTTTGAGGACTGGTGTAACAGGCCATTATGTTCTTATCGCTTTGAGGACTGGTGTAACGGGCGATTATGTTCTTGCTGCTTTGAGGACTGGTGTAACAGGCCATTATGTTCTTATCGCTTTGAGGACTGGTGTAACAGGCCATTATGTTCTTGCTGCTTTGAGGACTGGTGTAACAGGCCATTATGTTCTTATCGCTTTGAGGACTGGTGTAACAGGCCATTATGTTCTTATCGCTTTGATGACTAGATAACGGGCCATTATGTTCTTGTCGCTTTGAGGACTAGTGTAACGGGATATTATGTTCTTATCGCTTTGAGGACTAGTGTAATGGGTGATTATGTTCTTGTCGCTTTGAGGACTGGTGTAACAGGCCATTATGTTCTTATCGCTTTGAGGACTGGTGTAACCGGCCATTATGTTTTTGTTGCTTTGAGGACTGGTGTAACCGGCCATTATGTTCTTATCGCTTTGAGGACTGGTGTAACAGGCGATTATGTTCTTGTCGCTTTGAGGACTAGTCGAACGGGCCATTATGTTCTTGTCGCTTTGAGGACTGGTGTAACGGGCCATTATGTTCTTGTCGCTTTGAGGACTAGTCGAACGGGCCATTATGTTCTTGTCGCTTTGTGGACTGGTGAAACGGGCGATTATGTTTTTATCGCTTAGAAGACTGGTGTTACAGGCCATTATGTTCTTTTCGCTTTGAGGACTGGTGTAACGGGCCATTATGTTATTGTCGCTTTATGGACTGGTGTAACAGGCCATTATGTTCTTATCGCTTTGAGGACTGGTGTAACCGGCCATTATGTTCTAATCACTTTGAGGACTGGTGTAACAGGCCATTATGTTCTTATCACTTTGAGGACTGGTGTAACGGGCCATTATGTTCTTATCGCTTTGATGACAAGTGTAACGGGCCATTATAATGTTCTTATCGCTTTAATGACTAGTGTAACAGGCCATTATGTTCTTGTCGCTTTGAAGACGGGTGTAACTGGCCATTATGTTCTTATCGCTTTGAGGACTAGTGTAACGGGCCATTATGCTCTTGTCGCTTTGAGGACTGGTGTAACAGGCCATTATATTCTTATCGCTTTGAGGACTGGTGTAACCGGCCATTATGTTCTTGTTACTTTGAGAACTGGTGTAACGGGCCATTATGTTCTTATCGCTTTGAGGACTGGTGTAACGGGCCATTATATTTTTATCGCTTTGAAGACTGATGTAACCGGCCATTATGTTCTTGTCGCTTAGAGGACTGGTGTAACAGGCCATTATGTTCTTATCGCTATGATGACTGGTGTAACGGGCCATTAAGTTCTTATCGCTTTAATGACTAGTGTAACAGGCCATTATGTTCTTGTCGCTTTGAAGACGGGTGTAACTGGCCATTATGTTCTTATCGCTTTGAGGACTAGTGTAACGGGCCATTATGCTCTTGTCGCTTTGAGGACTGGTGTAACAGGCCATTATATTCTTATCGCTTTGAGGACTGGTGTAACCGGCCATTATGTTCTTGTTACTTTGAGAACTGGTGTAACGGGCCATTATGTTCTTATCGCTTTGAGGACTGGTGTAACGGGCCATTATATTTTTATCGCTTTGAAGACTGATGTAACCGGCCATTATGTTCTTGTCGCTTAGAGGACTGGTGTAACAGGCCATTATGTTCTTATCGCTATGATGACTGGTGTAACGGGCCATTAAGTTCTTATCGCTTTGATGACTAGTGTAACGGGTCATTATGTTCTTACGCTTTCATGACTGGTGTAACAGGTCATTATGTTCTTATCGCTTTGATGACTGGTGTAACGGGCCATTATGTTCTTGTCGCTTTGAGGACTGGTGTAACGGGCCATTATGTTCTTATCGCTTTGATGACTGGTGTAACGGGCCATTATGTTCTTATCGCTTTGAGGACTGGTGTAACGGGCGATTATGTTCTTATCACTTTGAGGACTGGTGTAACGGGCCATTATGTTCTTGTCGCTTTGATGACTGGTGTAACGGGTCATTATGTTCTTATCGCTTTGATGACTGGTGTAACGGGCCATTATGCTTTTGTCGCTTTGAGGACTGGTGTAACAGGCCATTATGTTCTTATCGCTTTGATGACTGGTGTAACCGGCCATTATGCTCTTGTCGCTTTGATGAATAGTGTAACGGGTCATTATGTTTTTATCGCTTTGATGACTGGTGTAACCGGCCATTATGCTCTTGTCGCTTTGAGGACTGGTGTGACCGGCCATTATGTTCTTATCGCTTTGAGGACTAGTGTAACAGGCCATTATGTTATTGTCGCTTTGAGGACTAGTGTTACAGGCCATTATGCTCTTGTCGCTTTGAGGACTGGTGTAACGGGCCATTATGATCTTATCGCTTTGAGGACTGGTGTTACGGGCTATTATGTTCTTATCGCTTTGAGGACTAGTGTAACGGGCCATTATGTTTTTTGCCGCTTTGATGACTAGTGTAACGGGTCATTATGTTCTTATCGCTTTGAGGACTGGTGTTACAGGCCATTATGTTTTTTGTCGCTTTGAGGACTGGTGTAACGGGCTATTATGTTCTTATCGCTTTGCAGACTGTTGTAACAGGCCATTATGTTCTTATCGCTTTGAGAATTGGTGTAACGGGCCGTTATGTTCTTGACGCTTTGAGGACTGGTGTAACAGGCTATTATGTTATTATCGCTTTGAGGACTGGTGTAACGGGCCGTTATGTTCTTGTCGCTTTGCAGACTGTTGTAACAGGCCATTATGTTATTATCGCTTTGAGGACTGGTGTAACGGGCCGTTATGTTCTTGTCGCTTTGAGGACTAGTGTAACAGACCATTATGTTCTTATCGCTTTGAGGACTGGTGTTACAGGCCATTATGCTCTTGTCGCTTTGAGGACTTGTGTAACGGGCCATTATGTTATTGTCGCTTTGAGGACTGGTGTAACGGGCCGTTATGTTCTTGTCGCTTTGAGGACTAGTGTAACAGGCCATTATGTTCTTATCGCTTTGAGGACTGGTGTTACAGGCCAGTATGCTCTTGTCGTATTGAGAACTGGTGTAACAGGTCATTATGTTCTTATCGCTTTGATGACTGGTGTAACGGGCCATTATGTTTTTTTGTCGCTTTGATGACTAGTGTAACAGGTCATTATGTTTTTATCGCTTTGAGGACTGGTGTTACAGGCCATTATGTTTTTTGTCGCTTTGAGGACTGGTGTAACGGGCGATTATTTTCTTATCGCTTTGCAGACTGATGTAACAGGCCATTATGTTATTATCGCTTTGAGGACTGGTGTAACGGGCCGTTATGTTCTTGACGCTTTGAGGACTGGTGTAACAGGCCATTATGTTCTTATCGCTTTGAGGACTGGTGTTACAGGCCATTATGCTCTTGTCGCTTTGATGACTAGTGTAACGGGCCATTATGTTCTTATCGCTTTGAGGACTGATGTAACGGGCTATTATGTTCTTGTCGCTTTGAGGACTGGTGTAACGGGCTTGATGTTCTTGACACTTTGATGAAGGTTGTACCAGGCCATGATATGCATGACCCTTTGAGGACTGGTGTATCGGGCCATTATGTTCTAAGCGCTTTTATGACCGTTGTAACGGGCCATTATATTCGTGTCGCTTTGAGAGCTGTTGTAACGGTCCAGTGTGTTCTTAGCGCTTTGAGGGTTGTTGTAGCGGACCATTGTTTTAAGCGCTTTGAGCGGACCATTATGTTTTTGACGCTTTAAGGACTGTTCTAGCGGACAAGTATGTTCTGAGCGCTTTGTGAACTGTTGTAACATGCCGTTTTGTTCTTGACGCTTTAAGGACTGTTGTCAGGAACAGTTAAGTTCTATTTGCTTTAAGGACTATTGTCACGAAAAGTTCTGGGGCCGGTTGCTCAAAACCTCTGTTAAATATAACGCTACGTTACCTTAATAGTCCGTTAAATCCTTAACGGAGCGTAAGATAACGCTCCGTTAAAATCCAAGAGACTTAACGCTGCCGTTAAATTACGTCAGCGTTAAGTCCATAACGCCAGTGTTAAATCCTTAACAGGCTGTTAAATTTCTACTTCCTGTCCCGTAATGCTTCATTCTCCTTCCAAGATGGCTGACTTGTCTTCTGCAAAAAAAAGAGAAAAACAAACTTTAATAAAAATGAAGTTTTGATGTTAGAGGAACTTATGAGTGTAGAAGAAACTAAAGAGCTACTTAGCTCTAGCTTTAGTAACAAGGTTACAAATCAGAAAAAAAAGAATGGCACCGAATTGCTGGAATAATTTCCTCTTTGGGCTTTGCCATAAGATCTGCAGAAGAAGTATCAAACAAATGGCAGAATATAAAAAGAATTGCAAAGGAAGAGGTGACAAGGTGAAAATATTTGTTTAATTCGTAGATATATAGAATACTGCAAAATAATAAATAATACCAAATGTCATCTTTAAAAAAATAAGATATTGTGCTGTTGATAATTTCACTGGTTTGTTATGTTGTTTTCATTTGAAGCTTTTCACAGCACACAAAATCATTAGAAATTTTTTGTTACTAAACTGTAAGTAAAGTTATTGGTCATGGAATAATAAAATTTTCTTAAAAATTACAGTGAAAAGCTGCAGAGACGCGAGTGTGGTAGGGGCTTGGCAAGTCTAAAGGTTGCATCGGAGCAATCACAGAGGATTGTCTCTGTTCATGGCAATGCAAGCTTCAGCGGCATAACAGGAGGGACGGACACTGACGAAAATGGTTTGAACTTTTGCAGTGTATGTGTTTGAATAATGTACGATTACTAAATAAATACTGCTATATGGAAAACCCAATGTTCTAAAAATAAACGTACATCATGTTGCTATTAAAAGAAATATATTATTACTGAAAAGCATTGACAAATAAGAGAAATTTTACTCTTCAAAGCTGCTTAAACATAAACATAAACATTAACACGTACCTGTTATTCCATTCACTTGTCGAAACATCCACAGTAATCACCATTTTCTGTCAGTTTTATAGAAACACGATCACATGGCAAGATCAAGCATTTAACTCCCAAGTATAAATATCGCAAAGAAAACTATACCAAGAATTGAATTGCGACGCAGTGACCTCCCGTTACGAGCTGTTGCAAAGTGACACAATATTAATTGGAATTCATTTACATTGTTACTTAATTTAATTGGAAACTAGATTTTGTCATGTACAATCGTTATATACATACAACTTAGTTACAAGTGTATATATATTATACATTTAGTCGACTTTCAAAAGCATGTTAATGGCATGATAAATCGATAGTCATTAACTGTCAAGTGACTTTTCTGTCTTTCTTGTTGGTAAATTTTGAAAGAAGTCAAAACGTACTTTAATTCTTTGTTATTTAATACAGATTGTTAGAAACTTATTATGAAATAAGTTATATGATTTTTTCAATATACAATGTTGTTGTGTTGTTCATTTATCTTGAAATAAACGTCAACTTATGCTTGTTAATTGCAGATGGTTTGAGCTATATTGCTAACATCCCATCAGTGGTCCCACAGGAGGGAGAGGAGCCCTCTGATTTCGAGCCACCATGCCCAACTGAAGTGAAACTGGACCCCTGCACCTCGAGCTTACGGGCAACGTTTGCAGGGAGAGCTTCTGTGTTAGTTTATCATTTTCAGTAATATGGTTATTTGTTCTCTATACAAAATAATATATTTACTAACGTGTAACTGTCAAAGTGTAAACCGGCTTTTGTGTTGATATGGAATGCGTATACAAACCAAGTTTACGGCAGCTTCTAGGATATCCATGTAACAGTTTTAACTTAACCTTGTATTGATAATTGCATTCTCTGATTTTATGTTTGCAGACCAAAGCGGAAGAAACCCCTAAGCGAGGAGGTTGCCGAGTGGCAAATTCGTTTCTTCAAATCTCAGGTGGCATTGTCAGAGAAGAAGGTATAAACATCATTTATAAAATCAATTTCCTATTATTTTTATTGTTTTCGTGATTGTTGCAGCTAATTATTATTATTGAAAGTAATAGAATTAGAACTGGAAGTGTAGTAGTACTAGTTATAGTACTAGTGGTAGCAGTAGTAGTAATCGTAGTAGTAGCAAAAAACAGCAGCAGTAGCAGCAGTAGCATTAGTAGAAGTAGTAGCATCAGGAGCAGTAACAGCAGCAGGAGTAGTACCATCATCAGCAGTAGCAGTAGGTAAAGTAGTATTAGTAGTATCAGTATCAGTAGCATTATTATTATTAGTATTATCATAATTATAATTAATGTTATTATTATCATTCTTATTATTATGATTAAATTAATTAGTAATATTAATCTTTTTCAGCAAAAGCTGGTTGAGACACAGCAACGGGTACTAGAGAAATATGAGAGGCGTATGGACAACGAGGACGTTGACTCTTTCATAAAAAGCCAATTTTTCAATTAAATTAAATTTAATTGTATTGTATTGTAAATAGATAAATGATATATGTAAAAATGAAAACGAACAGTAAAGCTATTCTTTATTACAGCATGATGATGATGATGATGATGATGATGATGATGATGATGATGATGATGATGATGATGATGATGATGATGATGTAAACTTGATGATGTGAACATAATGATGATGATGATGATGATTATCTGAACATGATTATGTGAGCATGATGATGATGATGATGATGATGATGATGATGATGATGATGATGTTGATTAAAAGTAACTGTTAACAATAAAATCCCGTGTCGCTGTTCCAGTACCAACATCATCCTGCACATTATTATCAATGTTTTGTATGACATCTACATCATCTACCTCTGGCATATTAAACATTACTGCTACATTATGTAGAATTGCACAGACTGTAGCTATGCGACAGGCCTTGTCTGGACTTAGTCTGATCTGAAATAAAAATAAATAAATAGTAATCATAGCAAAGTTTTTAATATCATTACATATCATAAAGGCGAACAGTAAAGTTAAAAATGAAAGCAGTCACTTTATGCACTTAAACTATAGACTGAATAAACTACCTGAATGTACCTCACTGTGCAGCACGTGGAAGCGCCGCTTGAGCCTACCAAAGGCCCTTTCTATGCAAACCCGGGTTCTAGTATGGGCTAGCTGGTACCTCTCCTTGGCAGGAGTGTCAGCGTTCATAAACGGCGTCATGAGGAATGGCCGTAAAGGATACCTGTGGTGGGGAATAAAAACAATATCAATAATAAAATTGACAAAAAAAACAACGTCCCGATGTTACAATCTTGTAATTATACGGGTGTGTGTAAGATTGTTTATACTCGCCCTCGGGCCTTGCTCATTCAGCGATTGCTCCCTTAAGAATATTAGTCATTTCGATTTTTGGAGCATGCTGTGCACAGACAGAATGTAACCCTGGTTTGAGCTACCCTGGTTCTTTAACGTGCATCAGTGTATAGCACTGACCCCATTTAACGTCCCTCCCGCGAGACGATTAGTACGTTTATTGATGCGACAGGGAATAAAAACATGCGACCCCTTGATTGAAAGTGAAGTGTTTATAATTAACAACTAGACCACGGTTCAGCTACGAATTTCATCTGATGACATCATGCTTTGTATATGCTACTTACCCACTATCTCCAAGAAGCACCCCATCTTCCAGACATTGATTGTCTCGTTGTAGCCTGTTGCACAGCCCTGATGTCCTGAACACGTGTGCATCACGGCACGAGCCCATCCAAGTGGCGTTGACACTTGTGAACAATCCTGGGAAAATAATTATTTAGTTATTTACCAATTAGCTTAACAGCACGTTCAGTCTTACAATTTTATGACATGATTATAAACAACATTCGCATTTTTTATCATCAATTCAATTCAAACATTTATTGCATGAAGGCCTCCAGCCCATATCATCAGGGACGGTTCCTTAATGTTCTTTAATGTACAATCACAAATGTAAAGTTTATTTGTGTCGATGTCGGGGGAGAGAGGGAGCACTAAGAGGTGTATGTCCCAACTAAAACCCCTCAATCATCAAATCCTGGAGCCATCCCTGCGTATGGTTATGTTAGAGTGGTAAACCGTATTAAGTTAAATGAAAAACATTTAGGGGACCATTTGTAAAACTTTCTATGATAATTGTCACATTCTGACCAAACAGAATATGCCCATTATTGATCGATAATCGGGGTGAATTTCAGATTTTGTGACCGTTTCGTTCAAGACGAGTTGACAAAAATTATTTGATAAAGCGTTTACAAGAAAAGGATCTTTAGAATGTTTATGGTGAAATTTCAATCATTTTTTACCTTCATGACCGCAAACTGCCTGCATGTTAATACTATGATAGCCTTTTCGGTTGACAAAAGCTGGCTCATCAACAGAAGGGGCCTGGATACGGATGTGTGTCCCGTCAACGCACCCCACTACGTGAGGGAAGCCTGCCGATGTGAAAAATCCGCTCTTCACTCTATTCTTCTCTTCGCCGGAAGGCCATACAATGAATCGTTTCATTCTTTTGCAAATAATATCTGTCACGTGGGTTACCACACGAGAAACTGTTGATTTGTGGTAACCCATGCTGTCTCCTACAACATTGAAAAACGCCCCTGTGGCGAGGAACCGAAGGGTTATAAGAACCATCTGTCGCACACTGAGGGCTCTGTTCCGGTGATTGTCTCTTTTTATGTCATCCTTCAAGATATCCTCCAAAAATGCTACGCCATCATTTGTGAAACGATACCTCTCGTGCATTTCCCCATCCTCAAGATGCTGAACATTAGGAGTATGTCTATACTGACGCTGTTTCCTTACATTTGGTAAAAATGTACCTGCCATGATAAATCTGCCGTTAACTTTAATCGAGGTTCTTATCTCAATTAACTTTAACGGTCAGTTCCACCGTTAACTCCATCGTTAGAACTTAACATTTCTTTGAGCAACAGAAAATTAACGCCATGTTGAAATTTAACGGACCGTTAGTTGTTTAACGGTCCGTTAAGCCTAACAGAGGTTTTGAGCAACCGGCCCCTGATGTTGACGCTTTCAGGGCTTTTGTAACGGGCTTTTATAATCTTGAACATTTAACGATTGTTGTTACGGGCCATTTGATTTTGACGCTTTCAGGACTATTGTAAAGAACAGTACTTTCTTGAAGCTTTAAGGACTGTTGCAACTGAACGTTATGTTCTTGATGATTTATGGACTGTCGTTACGGGCATTAATGATTTTGACGCTTGGAAGTCTGTTGTAATGGGCTATACTATTTCTGAGGGATTGAGAACCTTTGTATATGGTCGTGCAACTAAGAACATGTAATCAAACATATTACCTTATATCACAGAATAAAATGTGTAATTTTAAGAAAATAGTAAGACAAATATTCTTTTAGCAGAATGTGCATATTTTCTTCACGTGTTCAATACCAGAGGGTGTACACTTGTATTGAAACATCAGCAAGACTGAGGTATAAAATTAAACGTCAATGTAATCAAATAACCTATTTCACGTTTAACCACAAAAGCACGGCAGCGGTATACCGCTGAATTTAATTTAACCCATTTAAATATAAACTCCTCGTAAAATCACGTTTTCTTTCCAACTTCGGTTTTCGCATTGACCTTTAATTCTAATCTTTATGTGAACTATATTGATCACATTCAGGTTTTATGTAAGATATGTGGCTTTTCAAATTCCTCTAATGAAATGGTCCGTGATTATTTTATATTACGTTCATGAAAGCGCTGACAACAACGGTTTACTTTCATTAAGGAATTAGGATGTTAAATGATTGTGTTGGGAAGTAGCAAAACGTAAGTTTAATTTTTATTGCATTTGAACATTTGTTTTAGTTTAAGAGTGCAAATCGAATCCTAAAGTAAATATAAATCTAAATATTTACATTCTAATTTGCATTTGTTGATGTTAAGTTTAGTTTAGTTTAGTTTACATATTTTTATTCATCAGCCTTAACACGCATAGCATAGCATAAAGGCAAACAGAAAACACAATCATGTACAATCAAGAGGAAAGGATCAGAACGATAGATAAACATATCTTAAAAAGGTATTCTCCAAACCTTAGCAAAAGTATATAGTTAATGACGGACATTTGTACAGCTTGCAATGATATTGGTATAGTTGAATTTATTAAAGTAGTTGTTTTTAAGTTAACTGTAAAACATGATTTGGCTTTATTTAATGTAAGGTTTGTAAATTCATTCCAATAATGTTATATTAGGAGCGTAAATTCGGGACGTATGTGTAATCCACAGAAATAAAGATGTACTTGGGATAATGCTGCGCAAGGGTCTCATACTGTATTTTAACATAATCCCCCATTTTTATGGGACACAGAAGCATGGAGAGAAAATAGGTGACAGGGGGATCGAGACAACGAAGAAAAATCACAAATTACTTGTCAAGTATGAGATAGGGCTTAGGCTTGGCTTATTGGCAATTTGTTATTTTACAAAACTGAATGGTATTTCCAATTATATGAACACACTCAATCACAGTCTTAAGCGATATTCGTTTATCAAACAAACATTCTTATATATAAAAAAATGAATCAATAGAACCAATATTAATTCTCAATGTTTCCGAAGAACCGGTCAATACATGGCCTGTATCTAAAACTAACGTAATTGGTCAAGAAAGGAAGAGAAGACATCACCACTGATTATTGCTGATTATATTATATCAGCTTTCGATAGTGGGGGAGGCTTGACATCAAAATGTTTCATTTGAGGGCCATATTATTGTTTTCATCGATCCTGAAATACAAGAATAAGTCTTGAGCGAACACACAGGTGTATTAAAGATTCCAACACGTTGATATCTAGTATTTAATCGGCTTTTATGAGGAGAAACATCATGAATTATTATAAATTTGAAAAAAGTGACAGGAGGCTTCCAGCAAAATGTTGATAAAGCAACATTTTCGAAATTCCGACAAAAGTTTTTAATGTAAAGATTTGAGAGTAATGATAAGAAGAAGTTTTCGTAATAATCAAACAAGTATAGGTTACAGTTCATGCACAGCAATTTAATTCAAATCATTTCAAGGGAGTGACAGGGACAACCAAATTTGCAATAAAACTATTCCCAAACCTGTTAAATGATCATGAACAGAAAGAACTCTTACAAAAAACCATTGTTTTTAAAATAAGACAGTGATAAGGCTTCGTAGAATTGCAATTATGCAATTATTGTTGCCATTATTGTTATACCATTACTATTGCAGCAAATAGAATCTCACTGTAAACGTGGAAACCACTATGATAAATGGTTTTATAATAAAAATAATAGGAAATTCTGAATTCTTTCAATTATCTAGGAGTTGTAGTTACTAGTGGTGGATTAATTTATTCAGTCTAAAAAAACTCTAGGAGGAAATTGGGTTGAGATATCTCCAACCTTTGATGGCGCTAGTTCGTTGTATGAAATTTCCAATACATAAAAATGTAATCTTTTTCACGCATACGTATGGTTCAACAAAACATTATGTAATAGGCTATTAAATGTGAAGCAGTCTACCGACAATTTGGCTTTGTATGGATAGTAAGCCAGGTTCCCTTTGTATATTGAAAGTCTACTAGAATGTTTAAATATATCTTAAAAATTCATTTAGTGAGGCAAGATAATTACATTTCAAATGATATAATAGAGGATCAATATAATAATGTTGAACATTATTATTCTACAAAATGGGTATCAACAATTAAGGAGCTTCTCCCAGCATCTGGTATTTATGAAGTATGGTTTACCCTGGGTCTGTAAGAATGATAAGTTTGTTCTCATACTAAATAGTAGACTTTGTAAAATTTATGTCAGTCTGCGCTAAACAATTCTCATATCGTAGAAAGCATGAGCTAAATTACGCTTACCATCCTATTAATCAAATAGAGTTAGGTAGACACACACAATAATGTCCATATGATTGAAAGGAAAATAACAATCTGTATTTGAAATGATATTGAAGATGAGTTTCATTTCGTTCTCAAATGCCCAGTATATGCAGACCGTGGACGACACAATATTCCGAAGTATTATTACATTCACACGAGATTGATGATACGTATGACTTCAATGCAATGTAATAACGATTTAGCGCGGTACTGTTATTAGTCCTTCAACTGAAATGACGTTTAAATATGTTTCCCCCTTTTGTTTTCTCACATAGCTGGAGGTATAATGAAAGGATTCATGCTGTTTTGTTTATCGATCATTAACAAAAGTGCTGGAATGTGTTGATCTTTGATACGTACAAATGTCTTTCTTTTTAAAATCAATATGTCTTTCTTTTTAAAATCAATATAATTCTTATACAGATACCACTGAAATAAATGTACCTAACACTCCTAATGAACCTTGTGGTTGTACATCTTAACTGTGAAACAGTATATATAGAAATACATAATTTATTTATATATGTAACGAACATCATAACTCATTACATTTACATGTTATATCTAAACATTGGGTACGTTCTTGCTATTTCTATACACATTCTCACAAAATTTATATTAAAATATGATAAAATATTATTATCACCTATGTAATATTTGTCACGTGCCATGTTTTGTTGCTATACATATTGTTGTGACGCTGAGCTTTTAATGCCTGAGACGTCTTAATGGTCTTTTCTTTTCTCTTCTGTTCTTAAGTTGGTCATTCTGTGGTACGCGTTTGCTCGTTGTCTAACATAAAACATTCAATCGCGACACTTCTATTCTACAGTATTTGTAGTCAGTCTTTATCTTTGGCAGGACCACTGTATGAACTTTAGTAATTCATTTTTTTTAATTAAAGTTCGTGTTTTGTCGAAATATTAATTCAATAGGTATTCTGCTACCAAGGACATCTTTTATGTGTTCGACAATTTGATAAATAAAGACATTCGTAACGTATATTATAATCATTATGACTCATAAAAAACTTTAAACTATATGCCCTTTGTCATACTTAACATTGCATTTTACCCTTTAATTATCCATGTTAATATGCTATCAGTCTTACCTCAAGAAATATTATATACCTATTTTTTCATTATGTAACAATAACTTACATAGTCACAAATCAAACGCTTTTTGTTTTAATCATTAAAGTCAAATAGGTTCAACACAAGTATGCATTAAAATCAATCCATTTAATGTTTGCATCTAACAAGCGTAGAACAATAATGTTCCCCTCTTGACATCTTAACCACTTATCCCCTATAAGGTCATGCTTGAAAAACCACCTCTATGCTAAAAGGTAATTTCATACATGCTCTACATTGACGGTTTAAGAGACAACAGGAACAAACAGGTTCCAAACATTGACAAGAAAGTACGCTACCATCTTTACAAACTGATTGAAGCCTCGAGTCACTTATAACCTAGTTTTCACTGAAGGTATTAAAGCGGTTTCCCCAAACATTTATTCGTGACGATAGTTTGATCTTTGTGTAATGTCTGCTGTCTTTTCGCGTTATGTCTCTTTTTGATGTTTGAATGACCTTTATAGTCGTGCTTTTCAACGCACGTTGGATGAAATTTCGAATACTGAGAACATTTCTTTTCTTTCTACTATTCTATTTAAAATATGGAAAATATATATTGAATAATTCACCGATTTCATAACTGATTTGTTGGGCTGTCGAGAATCGTTAAATACTTTACAAATTATTCATGGAGTTCAGCATATGGCCCTGCGAAGTTGAATACAATTGATGATCATATGACTACGGGCGTCATTTTGTATAAAAATTCCTTTCCGGTCAACAATTACCGAAAGGGACTAAGCTTATCCTCTTACACTCCTGACAAGTCGAACACCTCAAAGGTCTGTCATTTCATGGCATAATACATACGGTTAGAAAGTCCTATAAGACACAGATGCTGAGATGAAATCCGGTAAGATTCACAACATGAACAGTAAACTATTGGTAAGGTATAAATGTTCTTTCTTTTAAATCGTGATGTCACAATTATCTTCATTACTTCTTAGAATAGTGGTAACGTTAATCATAGTACAAGTGAACCATTTGGTACTATTTCGTACGTCTTAAAATATGTTTTAACAAAATCGATAAGGAATATAAATTTTACTTTGAGTATGTTTTGAATAAAAATTAAATATTCAAATCAAAGTTTATTATCATACAAATAAATTGAAAAAGAACGTTAACAATGCAGAAATGTTTCCAATAAAGCCAATGCTTTGTCAATCAAAATTGATGACACGTACGTGGAGCGATATATTTTCTTACCAACATAATAATAGCATTGTTTAGTTACACTTGTGTGTTATACAATAAAAAACAAACAAACAAGATAGCTACATTAAAATGCAAACAATGTGAAGCATGTGATATAGGGCATGCAGTTATACTATATACTTTCAAAATCTATTTGCCTCGAAGGCTTACGCTGCATGGAGAATGATGTTATTTTGAAATCAAGGAGTTTTATCACTTTAACCATGAAGTAAATAGTGGTTTTTCGCAATGCACATAAGCTTATAATACCGCTTTATATATGGATTTATAGAACGGGGGACCAATTGTCCACCATTAATGTTATAAATAAATAATCCACGATATGATCCGAAATGCTATTGAACTTATCTCGCGATTTTCTATGGTTATATATATCGTATACATTGTACAATATTACGTCATTTCTTCCCTCATACAACATGTACAGGAAATAAGAGGATTTTCCGTTTATGCAAAACATGGAGGGATAATTTATCCTGAAACCTTATCAAAGAACACGTTCTAAACAACTGTATAATACTGGGAATTATTCACAGTTTATAGGAACTGATACCGAAGTGTAGGTGTGTGAAATCCCTGTAAATACATTCTCGAAAGATCTGACATTTTATTCAACACCTCTTGTAAAATGCATCTCTGTCAGCCAGGTGCATATTGGAAATACAGATTCAGCACGTTCTTGCTTTCAACCAGAACCGCTGTGTGTATAAACATTCTATATCAGCTAACATTGTTGAACAACTTCCCTCTTTGACAAACGAGCCTAGGTAAAAAAAACACATATATCGTTTTGCAGATATAAGGTGGTGTCTAATATGTCTTAACCGACATAGCACTAATTATTAAGGATAGGGGTGTTATGTTTACACTATTGAAGGAACTTAAAAAAACATTATTAATTTAGCTTGATCTTGAACCATCTCTTATAAACATTTTAAATAGTTATCTATCCTGACCACAGACCTTAACAACCTACACAGCTTCTCGGAGAGATAAAGAGTTATGTACTATCCCGATAGGCCATTTATATATTTATGACATAATAATTGAAATTAGTAAACGCACACTTAATATCATCTTGCCTCCCGATAGTTTGTCTCAAAACACTCTTACCATGTACGCATGATATAAATAAGATGACAGAAGAACAATGAGTCTACTCAGCCTTTGTCCTCTTTCCCCAATTTCTTGAAAAATAATATGTCAATAATAACAGGATTTTTGGTTTGATATGATTCGAGTAATTTTCTCAATTATTATTTCTCTGTAAGGATTTAAATGAACTTTCTTAACGTAAGCTTGATATATTATATTTGTGTTGATGAAAATCAGATTTAAGCAAGGTAAAGTGGTTAAAAAAAATATAACATTTCAAATTATTACCTGTTAGATTTTTAAAGTTGGTCTCTAAATTATTAAGTGTTTTGGTGCATTCGTCAGAATCGATCAACGTAAAATTAATGAAAATTAATTAACACAAAGTTTGAACAATTCTCGATTATCAATAGCCCATACACAAATGCAAATACCAAGTATATGCAACGTTTTACTACCTTGATGTTTTATGAAGTCTATTTTATCTAATATTAGAAGTTTTCATAACTTTATTTCTGGTTCAATACATATGTGAAAAGTTCAGGAAGAAGCTCAGTAGCCAAAGATTTAAACATAAACCCCGTCTAATGGCACAGGGTAAACTCCAAAGACATATCACACAAAAACAAAAAAATCACAAACAAGAAACATGGAACAACAGCACACAACTTCACAAACAGCCAGTTCATAATTTTTTAAATTTACTTTATACGTTTATACTATAAACGAATAAAAAAATTAAAATATTACCTTTTCACATCCAAGGGCACTTTTTGTTTGCATTTGGAATGATATGGTATAGGTCGATTACCCGCCCTGAAAGGGTTAATACTTTGTTATTGACTTTTAATAATGTATTTTGTCAAACTAGAATATTTACCTAGAGTATTATAATTAAATAGCAATACTGTTATGTTATCAATATGTGTTTATCGAAGGAAGACATATTTAATCAACATATTTTATTGACGTTTTATCAATATATTTTGTCTAAATAGAACCACTACAAAGCATCCAAGACGTATAAAAATGGATAGAATTATGCGAATAAATAGCAAAACAGGCCGCAAACCCTTGACGTTGATTATGAAAGCTTTCCTATCTATCAAGTCTTTGTTTTGATGTTATTAAAAAAATGATTTATTTATTACACTTGTCTTCGTGATGACAAATACGAGGTTCTCTTAATTGAAATTGCAACCGGTTACTGGTGAAGAAGATGAGGTGCAAAGCTGCGTTTCGCAGACTGGGAAATATAATTAGTCATTTAAAGCTACAGACACTGAAGTCACAAAATAACAATACCCAAGTTGAGATGCACATTCTCATTTGGGATACACCAAAATAAACACACAACGACGCACTGTCACAACATATATCACCAATGGAAACATTAAAAGACATTGTAACGTCAAAAAACAATTCTTCAGGCGAGGCTTTAACATCTCAATTATTCATATAAACCTGTTTCAATTTGTCGAAATAAAATCGTGCTCTAAGATATCATTATAGTGTCAACAATTACGTAACTAACCTTAGAAATGAACATAATATATAAATATATTTAAAGTTGGTCACTAAATTATTAAGTGTTTTGGTGCATTCGTCAGAATCGATCAACGTAAGATGATATTCCATATCATCATTCGCGCGAAACACATTAAATAAATACAAAAAAGTTTTTAGTGATTATTGATAGAAATGCAACCAAAGAACAGGAATGAAATACTGAAAATGGAAGCATTTTTTGATAAGATAATTTGTTTTGGTTAAACATTTAGTCAAGAAAATGCGCACAGTCTCAAACGAATCAATACTCTTACTATGTTTGGACCTCTTTACAGTGTTTGATTTCCATTAAATGAAGTTTTTGTTTCATTATATAAAGCAAAAACCTATTGCCTTAATCACAGGAAATTCTAATTCATCACTTGCATAAACGCTTGTTCCAAAAGGTTCAACAGTTTATTTGATATGTCATCACACGAATATATTTGTACAGATGCACAAAGTTGTTTATTGGTTTCATCTCCGAGAACAGCTGTATCAGTCCATCAGACATTCCGAAGGCATTTTGTATGCAACTCTAGATTGCTATCAGTATACAACATCAGGCTTAAATGATGGATACATATTTCTGTATAATTGAATTCGTAATACCATGTAAACTGCAAGATCCGTTCACCGTTGCTCATCTTTGAACTGTGATACTATTTGTTTCTTCAACGGCTGTATATAAATCGTACATCGTGGCTTTCTTCTTACATGTTCAATGATTGTTTTAGATACAAGATCAAAACCTTAACCACATGATACTGAATAGACGAACAAGGTTACACACTCTATTTTTATATTTCTATTGTACGGTCATTACAACTTTGCCCTCTTTTTCTTTTTCTAAACGGGCAGTGGTCGAACTATCTACGCAAATTTAAGCTTTAAGTCAATACTAAAAGTGGCCTGTGTTAAAAGACAACAACTACATAAGCTCAGTGTCTGAATTTCGAGTTGAAAGCATTTACATTATTTAGGGTATAAGCCAGGGGGATGCTAATGGAAGGGGATAGAGTTTTAAGGTAAAAAGGTCGCATTGTATTGGGATGTAAAGACATTATAGGAATTTGACAGACAATTTTTGTAAGTGTTGTTAATTGAATTTATATATGGTTTCTTTTACAAATATGTAAGATTAGCATGTATTTATTATCTCATTACAGTTTTAATCAAAGCAAAAGATATTGACATTCCTTTGCATTTTATTCTATGAAAGCAGAAGGGTGAACATGATGGCTCCATAACTCTTTAGCTATAACTTTACGAATATGGACGTAACTATTTAGAAAAAAAGCGCTTTTCAAAATAAACCAGATATATCTGTAACAAGTTTTTGTTACTAAACAGACAAATAAATGTGTTTCTTTTGAATGACAAATAAAAGCTTTCGCAGATTAGATCCTGATCTACATATACAATAAAAGATCAAATGTTACTTACCAGTTTTCTTATTTATTGCCTTTGGTAAGCTAGTAAAGATTAAAAGATTTTCCTTTTAATGAAACGTCCTTATTTGTTTATATCCAAAATGTTTAATTTGTTTGATTTATCATTCGGAGAAAAAATCAGTACAGGGAGCAGTTTATAAGGCCGATCGAATGACAACAGTGGGAGAAAGGTATACTATATAAAATTACAGAACAGAACATACTAAGCAACTATTGAAATCGTTCTTTTTAATTTGCATTTTCGTGAAGGTGGATTTGAAAAAAGATCTTAGCGACGTGAAACGAGACTTACTTGACCTATTTCTTTCCTTTTAGGTGCTTTGTTAACTTATATAAAACATACTAGCAAACGAACTCGTTCGAAAACAAATATATAATATTGAGATGCAAATAAGCCAATTGCTTAAAGTTTTTAATTGATATATTATACAAAATGGGCTTGACGTATTGACCTTAAGAGGTGAGCGATGTGTATACATAATTACTTAAGGAAGAAACTTGGTCTCAAACATACGTTTACGTTTTTCTTCAAACGGTGTGACTCTTGTTTTTCACCCTTGATAATGGTGCCTATTAAACAGTTAATTGTTTAATTCTTATTTAATTAGGCTTGTCCCAGTAGTTTCCATTGTGATTTCTAGACATGAAACAAGCGCCATGTCATATGTTACAAACCCATAGAACGTGCTTCAATGACCGAACCAATGCGTGGTCCATCCTATTTGTCGGCGATATTTTTGTAACTTTAACGATTAGTCAAAGTTACACAAAGGATGCGAATTACCCGTTGGTTTATGTGGATATGACCCCAGCGCAACGCATGCAAGGAAAACTTTCTGCACCTTTTTTGACAGACATTTTATGTTGGTATAAAAGAATGATGTTGTTTTGTTACAAAAATAAACGATCATTTAACTTGCAAATTACTTTCATAAAAATTATTGTAAGGTCAACGGGTTGTTTATTCTGAGAAAATGGGGCTGTTTCCGTTTAACCTTTTCTTTAAGTGGAAGGTAATTGTGCTGTTAAAATAAAAATTGTGAAAATGACCTCCCCGTATTTTTCTATGTTTTAAAAGTTCATACGTGTTATTTTATCCAATTTCAAAACTTTTTTTCAAAAACCGCGAGCTTATGCTGATATGAAAACAGGAATGCAGCTTATTTCTTGTCGCTCTCATAGCTAGATGGTTAAATCTATTTATATCAACAACAAATGCTGCACTATCAATATTATTTCCACTTCTTTCATTCACAAAAGGATGTTTACCGAATTTCGATGATGGGCATCATAGAAATTCGGTAAAAGTAGTTTCGGCGCATTCTTTAGAGCGGGGCACATGCAATAGGAACATCGTTTGCGGAATAAAATAAAATGGTAATAAATTTCGATAGTGAACTATTTGTAGTGAAAATAAATTGATTAAATTAACTAGTCGTGTACGAGATTTGACTTTCGATATATGTGGAAACGTAAACAACCATACTCAAGTAGCCACAAACTATGGTTTAATCTCGCTCAAGACTCAATGCATAATTTTGAATATTTACATTTGCCTAGGAATAGAAAAAAATGGCGTACATATTGTATTACGACCAAAGGAATAATGACGTCATTGTTATTTCAATGTTACGCTCTAATTTGATAAGCGCGATGTCATTTCACCAAAGATGTAGGAAGTTTAAATTATTGGCTACTCGTATTACAAGTATTTTGTCTATCACCTTTTTCAATAAATACTCAACTGCCTGAGGAGATTTTACTTAGTTTTAATCATGATGAACAATTATTTAAAATGTGAATGCAAGGACTGAGGATTTATCGCATGTTTTTTGTGTGTTCATTCTGCACGTGGGCTCATCCACTCATACAGCATGAACAAACAAAATGCTATCAACCATAAACAAATTCAAAACAGTGACACAACCCCATTATAACATTGCGTTGAACATTCATTCAATATAGTTCTCGATGTTTACCTTAAGTTTACTTTTAGGAAACTGCAGTACTATTTTTCCCAATAGTTTCCATTTTCACATATAACCTTTTCAGATGATATACATATCTATTAAGACCACGGGTTTCAATATGTATATATATTTTATAAATGCAATTCTTGTGAATGTTTTATAAATTACTGTCGTATGGTTACCTCTTTAGAGTATAAATATGAAGATGGCGTAAAGTCAACACATGCATGCGGTCAAACTTAGACACAGAATGCTGACATATAAAATGTTTATTGTAGATGCATTAGATGCATTTTTAACACACAAAAAAAGTTATATATAAAAAGACAAAATTAATTAACATCTTTGATTTTGGATATTTATTTGGATATATAAAATAAATGATCACTGTTTAATGGTCATAGTTACCCGACATCTTATGAGGCAGATGAGTTACGTAGCTTATGGCCATTTAGCATTGACCCCAACAGCAGATATAACACGGTGCGTTACATGGCTTGGTGTAATCTGCTCTCGTATAATATACGCTTGTAGAAATCGTATCGAAAGTATTATTCGGTCTGAATTGTAGTGGCTAGGTATACACTATCTGAAGGATTAGGAGCGAGGCTTTAGGACATAAAAGTACGATTAAATATTTATTTTCGAAAGTAAACATATTAAAATATACAGGTAAAATCTATATGATTCAGTATACGATATAACTTTAAAACAATTATACTTTATTTTTATGGACTTTTATGTACATGCTTTTAAAACAATAGTTGTTTTGAGTTTTATTTAGGCTGTAAAGCTATACCATTTAAATAAAACAACAATTTACTTTTAAACCCATGAATGATGGAATTTAACTATTTGGTAATATTTAATACCACTTATGTCAGAATGGTGTGTGCGAATATATTAGTGTTAGGTGGAGCTCCCTTTATTAAAATGGACAGTGTAAGACAAGCCCAAATAAAATCATTGGGTAAAAAGTAGGAAAGAGTCCAAGTTGTATAGTTGTAGATACACAACACCCAATTACATTAATTGCTTCAATCATTATAAATGCATTAGCATGTCTGATCGGCCGGGTAATGCGCCTTTGTAACACTAATTGGCATGCGCATTAGGCCGGGCTTATATACTGCACAACTTAGATATACTGAGCGTACATATTTGATTTCTTCCGGGATTATAACAATAGTAACAACTGGATAATGTCTAGTAGCCGAAATTTCCAGAGACGAACACTTGTAAATACAAGACAAGAGAATCAGATCAAATTATGATCAATACAAGTGTTTTTCAATGAAAACGCTCAAAGCATCCATTTATTTAGGTTTGTAAAGGATATAAAAATGACTCAAAAATCGGTGATAGTAGAAAGAAGAAATACACAATGTACGAACATGCTTCTTTTAATCATGATACTGTTACATGCACATTCGAAATGCAAGCGATAAGAGATAATATAAGCGAAAACTACGTCAGCTCCTACACAAAGATGCAAGAATACACATTAATCTAATATATACTCAAATAAACATTAAAAAAATGTTACAATTTTCCGTGTCATGCACTTGTCAATTATTTTAGTGATTACCACACATAGATATCATCAATTTAGCTACTACACAAATATGTCAGATTACCAATTTATTAAATATGTATTCAAATTAGCCTTCAGACAAACAGGTCACAAATTGTTCGTGTCATTCACTTGTCAATGAATTTAAATTAGTTATTACGACACGCACATATATTATCAATTTAGCAATAACCTATTAGTTTCTGACGGTTTAAGGAATACAGAGTGTTATTGGTTTTTAAATACTTACATTGAAAATCATTCATTTGGAAAATATAACTTCATAATGGAATATTCCTTGCTTTATTAGAATAGAAAGTTATAAGGGAAGCCTAAATAAAATCAAGGAATAAGCGAGGCGGACAGAAGTCCCTTTATCTTGACACAAACCATCTGATTACACTAATTGCCTTAATCATGATATTATATGCTTCAGCAAGCCGATTTGCCGGGGAAATGCGCATTTGTAACACTAAATTAATTGTAAGCATGCTCTTAAGTAACAGCAAAACAATGAAATGATGCCAAGTTTACGGTCCTGAATATATTGGCAGTCAGCTATGTGAAAGAACAAGTTATACTAATGTAGCGGTGAGCATTTTTAGCGCAGAACTTTGAGTGTACATATTTGATATTTTGCGAGATACAATACAATAATTTCAACTACTGGGAAATGGCTTTCAGATAATGTCTCAATCAAATCGTTCAAATAATTCATTTATATGCATTGAAAAGAAATGTAACGATTGTAAAGGAATATAAAATGACACAAAAAACGGTGATAGTAAGAAATAAGAAATACTCAAAGCACGCACAGGCTTTTACTTATACTAATATTGTTACAAAAAACATTGGACTACAAAAAGTATACTAGTGTGGATCAGGCTGTGTTGGAAATGATGTTTTACATAAGATAAAAGACCGTAGCCTTAACCACATGATACTGAATAGACAACTCCTGTTAGAGACTCTACTTTAATATTTCTATTGTCTTTTCAACTTTGCCCTCTGTTTTTAAAATGGCAGTGGACAGATAATCTACACAAACCTAAACTTAAAGTCCGTACTTTAAGTGGCATGTGTTAAAAAACAACAACTACATAATTGTCTGAATCACGCTTTGAAAGCGTTCATGTCATTTAGCGTTTGAAGCAGGGGGATGCCAAAGGAAGGGGGTGTGGTTGAAAGGTAGAAATGGCTCATTTTATTGGGCTGTAAAGTTATTATAGGAATTTGACAGACAATATAAGTAAGTGTTGTTAATTGAAGTCATATAACGTTTCTTTTTTAAAAACAAATGTAAAATATGCATGTGTTTATTATCTCATTACATTTTAATCAAGACAAAAGATATGGACATTCCTTTGCATTTAATTCTACGAAAGCAGAAGGGTGAACATACAGGCTCCATAACTAAGCTTAAACTTCACATATATATTGACATACCTATTTTGAAAAAAGCGCTTTGCAAAACAAACCATTCATATTTGTAACAAGTTTGTGTTACTAAACAGACAAATGAACATGTTTCTTTTGAATGACAAATAGAAGCTTTCGCAGATTAGCTCCTGATCTACACATACAATAAAAGATCAAATGTTACTTTCCAGTTTTCTTATTTATTGCTTTTATTAAGCTAGTAAGGATTGAAAGATTGTCCTTTTAATGTAACGGCGTTATTTGTTGATATCCAATGTTTAATATATTTTTTATCATTCAGAGTCAAAATAAGTACAGGAACAATAAAGTTTATATCGAAAGCCAACAATGGGAGAAATGTATATTATATAAAAGTACAGAACATACTTATCAACTTTTGAACTCGTTTTTGTTACTTTGCTTTTTCGTGTCGGCGGATTAAAAAATGAATCTTGGCGACGTGAATTAGACTAACTTTACCTATTTATTTCCTTTAAGGTGCTTTGTTAACTGATATAAAACATACTAGCAAACGAGCTCGTTCGAAAACAACTATATAATATAGAGATGTAAATAAGCCAATTGCTTAAAGTTTTTAATTGAATATATGACATAAATTGGCTTATCGTACTGACCTTAAGACGTGAACGATGTTTATACAAAACGTAAGGAATGAATTTTGTTTCAAATATACGTTTTTCAAACGGCGTGACTCTTGTTTTTCATCCTTGATAATGGTGCCTTTCAGTATTTTTGTTTTGCTACTTAAGCTTTTCCCAGTAGTTTCCATTGTGATTTCTAGACATAAAACAAACGCCATATGTTACCATCCTATAGAATATGCTTCCATGACCGAACTTATTGCCGACATCTGTTAAAGTATATACAGTCTGTATACGATATCAACGTCTCTTTTAAGTAAGAACTGCAATACCCAATTGACCTGAAAAGGGTAAAGTGACCAATGCATGATTCATCCTATTTGTCGGTGATATTTTTGTAATATTCGGGATTAGTCAAAGTTACTCAAAGGATGCTACTAACTCCTTAGTTTATATTACTAATATGTTTCGACCCACTGATCTGCATTTGCTTCATTACTATATGGTTTCTGGATATGACCCCAAAGCAACTTTTAAATTGTCGATATATTGATTAGAGCTTTTACAGCACAATGCATGCAAGGACAACATTCTGCACCTTTTTTGACAGACTGTGTATGTTGGTATAAAAGAATGATGTTGTATTTTTACAAAACTAAACGCTGATTTAACTTGCAAATTGGTTTCAGAAAAATATCGTAAGGTCAACGGGTTGTTTATTCTGAGAAAATGGGGCTGTATCCGTTTAACCTTTCCGTAAAGTGGAAGGTAATTGTGCTGTTAAAGTAAAAATTGTGAAAAATGTCATCATCGATTTGTTCAATGTTATGAAAGTTCGTACATGTCATTTCATCTAATTTCGTTAATGATATGGAAGGATGGTATACACTATTTTATCAAAGTGGTCATAATTTGTTTAACCTTTTCAATATAGCAAGCTCACGCTGAAATGAAAACAGACATGAATCAAAATTATGCATTGAGTCGCAATCAAGATTAAATCATTGTTTGTTGCCACGTGTAATTGTTTACGTTTCCAGATACATCGAAAGTCAAAACCCGTACACTACTAGATAGTTAAATCAATTTGTTTCCACTACAAATATTGCACTATCAAGATTTATTACCAATTCATTTATTCCTCAAACGATGTTCCTATCGCATGTGCCCCGTTACTAATAATGTGCCAAAACGACTTCAACCGAGTTTCTATGAACATCGTTCGGGGAATACAATAAGTGAAAATAATATTTGATAGTGCAACATTTGTTGTTGATATGAAATGATATATCAAGCTATAAGAGCGACAAGAAATAAGCATATTTACATTCGCCTAGGTATAGAAAAAAACCTGGCGTATATATTGTATAACGACCAAAGGGATGAGGACGTCATTGGTATTTCAATGTTGCGCTCTGATTTGATAATCGCGATGTCATTTTACCAATGATGTACCGAGTAAAAATTATTGGCTACTCGTTTATACAAATACTTTATCTATAACCTTTCTTTATCATTAAATACTCAACTGCCTGATGATATTTCATTAAGTTTTAATCATGATGAAAATTTATTTAAAATGTAAATGCAGAGACTAAGGATTTATCGCATGTTTTTGTGTGTTCATTCTTCACGTGGCTCATCCGTTCATACAGCATGAACACACACACAATTTTAGCAATCTATTAACAAATTCATAACTGTTACACAACCCCATTAGAATATTGCTTTAAACATTCATGCTTTATCAATATCGATGTAGACCTTTATGTTAAAGTTTAGGAAGCTGCAGTACTTTGTTTGTCCATATAGTTTATATTCCCACATATTACATTTACCTCTTAAGATGACATGCCTATCTATTAAGACCCCGGGTTTCAATATATATATATATATATATATATATATATATATATATATATATATATATATATATATATATATATATATATATATATATATATATATATATATATATGCATTTTATCAATGCAATAATTGTAAATGTTTTATAAAGAATTATCGTATTGCTACCTTTTAAAAGTGAGTATTCAGATGAAGAACTGGCGTAAAGTCAGCACATGCATACGGTCCAACTTAGAAACGGATTACTGACACATTTTAGATGCATATTGCAATTTAACACTCGAAAATTAAGTTATATACAAAGAAAAATGTAATTAACATCTTTGATTTTGGATAATTTAATTTGAATGAATAAAATTAATGACCAATGTTAAATATATATAAATATATATGACATCATATATAGCAGATGAGTTCCGTAACTTCTCAGGTCATTTTTCGTCGGCGCCCAGTAGGGCACCGGGTATATTTAATATTGTCCAAAATACTGCTCTAACTTAGAGACTAGTTAATAATTTGGATAACAATATGACTGCCTTCGATATTTTCCACTTTGTACGATAAGATGTGAAATACAGTGAGTTTTATGAAAGACTTCACTTTAACTGGTAGTGAAGTCTTATATCATAACGGCCCTGATTATTTTCTTTGACAATTTTGACTTTTAAAACCCATTATCCCCGAATAATTGAAGATTACACGGTAGTATAACAATATCCTATATTGTTTCACCCTCCTACGCATTAATCTCCCTTGGCGAGCAGCAAAAGGGAGATTTAAAAAACTAATATTAAGCTTGATAGTTTGTTTTGAAAATGTCATTCGAAATAATGAATTCCAGATTATTCCCTCATAATACATAGTTTTCTTTATCCCAGTTCTATTTACTCATTACAGTCAAGTGCATTCACAAAACAAAAACACTTGTAACATTATTATCAATCATGATGAACTTCGAACTTCTGTGTACCAAACATGCAATCATTGCAATACTTTTCTTCTAATTTTATTGCGACGACTGTTCGTGTGACTATTCAGCCTTGATCCCAACAGCAGATGTAACACGAGGCGTTATGGGAGTGGATTTAATCTTCTCTCGTATATATAAGCTTGTAGAAAACGAAGCGAAAGTAGTATTCAGTCTGAATTGTAGTGGCTAGGTATCTGAAGGATTAAAGGCAAGGCTTAAGGACATAAAAATAAGATTAAATATTCATTTTGGCTGAACTATTCGAAAAGTATAAATATAAATGCGTACAGTTTAAAACTTTTTATTTTAATGATTCATCATACAATATAACTTTAAATTAGTGATACTTCATTTTTATGAACCTTTAAGAACGTGCTTTTAACCCGATTGTAATGATGACTTACATGGTAGAAATAACTGGGTAACAAAATTACGTGTATGTTTACAATCAATAGGTTTTGGTTACATTTAGGACAACCAAAACGTTTGTTCGGAAATATTTTTTATTAAGTCGTTTACAAATAGATTATATGACATATTTAAACAGGATTGGCATAGTAAAATTAGTAATAGTACAAAATTATGCTCATATTTCGGGTTCAAGTCATCATTTGGATACGAAAAATATTTAGATGTTTTAAATATCAGAAGATTTAGATTTATATATGTATCTTTTAGAACTAGTTCTCACGATTTAGAAATTGAAAAGGGTCGATATACTGATATCCTAAGGGAACGAAGATTATGCAAAGTATGCCACTTTGAATGTATTGAAAATGAATACCACTTTTTACTTGTTTGTGATTTCTACGAGGATCTGCGATCCCAATATATACCACAAAAATATTATGTTAATACTAGCATTAACAAGTTTAGAATACTCATGGCATCATCTAATGTTAATATAGTTAAAAGTGTCTCTACGTATTTGTACCATGCGTTTAATAAAAGAAAAATTCGACTTGAAGAATGAAATTCTAAAAATCAATACCTATTTAAAAACAATATTACTGTATAGTTGTTTCAATGTGTGTTCATTGTACTGTTGCACAACATTGTAAATATCGTCCCATTAGAGCAAAAAGGTACCAACTAACATTTTGGTCAAAATTGACTTTTTGGCATTTTCTGAACCGTTTTTAATCAATCTTTAATATATATAAAAATCTAGTTTGTACATAGATGATTAAAAACGATATTGCATCGGGTACAAAGGTACCAAGTGAAAATCAAGCTTTAAGTTTCTGCAAAAAGGTACCATGTGCACAGTGTTTCAGGCAAAAAGGTACCATATGTCAAATGGTACCTTTTTGTTCCAACGCTTTTTGTAACTTTGCTATAGTTGTATGCAAAAAGGAACCAAGTGACACATGGCTCCTTTTTGCACTTACTATTTTGTAAACTTGAGTGGCATTTATACATACAAAACAGTTCATATGGTACCTTTAGGCACAGAGTTGAATACACAAACCAGATGCTGGTTTACTGATAAGGTGTCGGACAATGTCCATTGTATTGCAGATAAGAGGGTGTGTATACAATGAAATTGTGATAATCAAGCTTAAAACCTTGCATTTTATGAGAGCCTTCCTCGAAAGTAAGATGGAAATAGACTGAGAATACAATCATGGAAAATATGGAAAATGTGAGTACATATTTATAATATTTCATACACATAAGACTATTAAAATTCAAATAATATCAGTAATGAGTAATAATATTGCTAATACTAGCTTTTCATGAAATACATGATAAATAATATTGAATGGTATCAACTTTTGTATGTATATACATGTACTCGTAGGTATATAAATACTTAGGCGAAAAACGATGTCTGGCAAAATAGTATGCCAACTGCTTTAAATTTATTATAATATTATTCATCTACATTTCAGGACGAGGCCACGGTGTGGTCAGATGAAGAGTTCTACCATTCCATTGATATAGACACAAAAGGCGACGGAAACACCAGTACAGATTCTGAAAATGTTCCATTGTCAAAGCTTGCAAGACAAAGGAGACCAGTGAAGAGAAAGTTGATACATTCAAGTGACAGTGAGTCGGAGAAGGATGACAGCTTTGATGACGAAACATACAATCCATCAAAAGCAGATATAAACTCAAGTGATTCAGAACAAGATGTGATTCCTGAGTTAGGTAAAAGACGCTCTGCTAAAGTGAAAGGACAAAGAATGAAAGGTTGGAAAAAGAAGCCAACCCGGATATGAGCGCCAGAGGCAGTTCATTTGTGAAATGGTGGAGAGAAAAGAGCCATCCAGAAAAGGCAAATGCAAGAAAAAAGTATCCCAAAAGTTCCACCTGGTGAATGAAGAAAAGAAAGTGCGTGTGTGCAGAGATTTCTTTTTGAAAACACTGGACATAGGGAGAAAGACTGTGGATTACTCTTTACAAAGAAAAACACATGGAACTTACGGTAGAAAAGATATGCGAGGGACAAGCTCTTCTGCAAACAAATTAGACCAAAGCCTTGTTGATTCTGTGAAGCGACACATAGAATCATTTCCCAAAATGGAGTCGCATTACGCAAGGAAACAATCTACAAAGGAATATCTTTCCCTCGAGTTAAATATAAAGAAAATGTGGCAGCTTTACAAAACAGAATGTGAGAAGAAAGACATTCCATATGTTACGCTATCAATGTACCGCACACTATTTTGTGAATGTTATAACCTTTCCTTCTACAAGCCCAAGAAAGACCAATGTTCTTTATGCACACTGTACATGAGAAAACGAGAAGCAGGATCACTGGATGAAACACTACAGAAACAATATGACGAGCATCAGATCAAGAAAGAACAAGCAAGGAAGGAAAAGGAAAGCGACAAACTAAGGTCAAAAACTGACAAAAGTGTATATGTAGCTACATTTGATTTACAGGCCGTTCTGTCAACTCCCTGTACTTTAGTAAGTGAGCTATACTATTCAAGGAAGTTGTGCTGTTACAACCTAACAATCTACTCACTCGGCGACAAGAACGTAGTTTGTCATGTGTGGGATGAAAGTCAGGCTAAAAGGGGTTCATGTGAAATTGCTACTTGTTTAATGAAGAACACACTGTCGGTTTGTAAAACAAGCACTGTAAAAGAAATTGTGTACTTTTCGGACTCTTGTGGCGGGCAAAACAGGAATCAGTATGTTACAGCGTCACTGTTGTACACTTTGTCACAAGCGCCGCAACTGGAAAGAATAAGCCACAAATTCCTTGTGTCTGGACATTCACAGATGGAGTGTGACAGTGTCCATTCTACCATTGAAGGAGCAAAGAAGATAACACCAGTGTACGTACCGTCTCAGTGGTGTACACTTATTTCAATGGCTAGAAAAACACAACCTTATATCACAGTGCCTTTGAAATATAACCATGTAGTTGATTTCAAGGACTTTGTTTCCAAACATTGTAAAAATCTCAAAACAACCACTGATGGTCAAAAAGTCAATTGGCTGCAGGTGAAATGGATACAAGTGAGAAGAGAAAGCCCCAAATCCGTCTTTGTGAACTATTCGTTTGACACAAGTGCATTTTTGGAGATTCAGGTTCAGAAAGCAACGAGGGTGAAAGGCAGAGACTCAAAATGGCCAGAAAATGAAAAAGACTTGAACTTCTGCTACAGTGAAAAGCTTCCAATATCAATTCTAAAAAAGAATGATTTGGTGAACTTGTGTAAGAAAGACATTATCCCGGAAGAATTTCACAGTTATTTCAGTTCCCTGCCAACTGACAGAAAACAGAAGGACTATGTACCATTGGATTCCGAGGAGGAGGACACGGATTAATTCTTAAACTCTGTAACAGTAGTCGAATGAACTCAAAATGAGAAAAGATGCTTATAGTTTACATTTAAGCAACAGGAATGTTTGATATTTGCTTATTATTATGCATAGTTTATTAATTTTCTTTTTAACGGTATTACAAATGGTACCTTTTTACTTTGTTTATGATAGATATTTCATTTATTAAGTCGTGCAAAAAGGTACCAAGTGATCAAATGGTACCTTTTTGCATTTTAAAATTCTAAAAAAGCTATCGTGCAAAAAGGGACCATGAACAAAATCAATAAAATATCAATAACTATTGGACATTTTGACTTCATTTTTTCTTAAAATCTAATTGGGTATACAACAAGTTTAACAAAGTATGTGTGATAATTTGATCATCAAAAGCTGATTTTATATGCAGGTTCAAACCTTTAAAGCCGTTTTTCTCAAAACTTGCAAAATGTCACTTGGTACATTTTTGCTCTAATGGGACGATATATATACTGTATCTCTGTATATTGTAATGGGCCGGTGGCCTTATAGTAAATAAACTTTGTCAACTATCTTAATTTTATTTAAGCTATAAAGTATTTGTTATTTAATATAAACCAACAATTTTACCTTTTAACCAATGAACAGCAATTATTTCGAAAATCTAAATGATGATGGAAACAAATGATTTGGTAATATTTAATTCCACAGCTGTGATGGAGCTCCCTATATAAAAATGGACAGTATAAGACAAGTTGAAATAAAATCATGGGAGAAAAAGAAGGGTCCAAGTTGTCTATATACACAGCATCTAATTACACTAATTGCCTTATTTATGATAATGCACTAGAATGTCTGATTTGCCTGGTAATGCGCTTTAGTAACACTAAATGGCATGTTCATTAGACCGATCTTATTAACTGAGACAAACAGAGCGTACATATTTGATTTCTTCCGGGAATATATCAAAAGTAACTACTGGGCATGTCTTGTAGCCGAAATTTCCAGAGACGAACACTTACAAATACATAACAAGAAACACAGAACAAATCATTTAAAATACAGATGTTGATCAATGGAAACGCTCAAAGCATCCATTTATTTGGGTTTCACCATTGTAAAGGATATAAAAAAATACTCAAAAACGGTGATAGTAGAAATAAGAAATACACTTTGTACGCACATGCTTCTTAAAAGCATGATACTGTAACACGAACAATCGAAATGCAAGTGAAGAGAGATTTCATAAGCGAAAAACACGTCAGCTCCTACACAAAGATGCAAAATTACACATTAATCTAATCTATACTCAAATAAACCTTAAAAAATGATGTTACAAATTGTCCGTGTCATGCACTTGTCAATTAATTTAGTGATTGCCACACACATAGATATCATCAATTGAGCTACTACACAAATATATCAGATAACCAATTTATTAAATATGTACCCAAAATTACCCTTCAGACAAACAGGTCACAAATTGTTCGTGTCATTCACTTGTCAGTTAATTTTAATTAGTTATTACGACACGCACAGATATTATCAATTTAGCAATAACCTATTAGCTTTCTGGCGGTTTAAGGAGTGTTTTTGGTTTTTAAATACTTACATTGAAAATCATTCGTTTAGAAAAAATAACTTCATAATAGAATACAAACAATGATGTTTTACACTGATGCAATTAAACTGTTTTGTTTATTTTATATTTTAGGTGAATATTCCTTGCTTTATTAGAATAGACAGTATAAGGGACGCCGAAATAAAATCATGTAATAAGCGAGGCGGACAGAGGTCCCTTTATCTTTATTCAAACCATCTGATTACACTAATTGCCTTAATCATGATATTAAATGCTTCGGCAACCCGATTCGCCGGGGTAATGCGCATTTGTAACACTAAATTATTTGTAAGCATGCTCTTAATTAGCAAAACAATGAAATGATGCCCAGTTTACGGTCCTAAATTTGTTGGCAGCCAACTATGTGGAAGAACAAGTTATACTAATGAAGCGGTGAGCATTTTTACTGCAGAATTTTGACATACTGAGTGTATATATTTTTTGCGAGATACAATATAACAATTTCAACTACTTAGAAATGTCTAACAGCCGAAATTTCCAGATAAAGTCTCAATCAAAACGTTCAAATAATTCATTATTTTATTTGCGTTGAAAAGAAATGTTTCACGATTGTAAAGGAATTTAAAATGACACAAAGAACGGTGATAGTAGAAATAAGAAATACACAAAGCACGCACATGCTTTTATTAATTTTGATATAGTTACAAATATGCACATTCGAAAGAAATTCAAGCGATTATAAAAGCGAACAAACGTCAGCTCCAACAGAGATTGTAGTTTGCCCATTAATCTGTACTTAAATTAACCCCAAGAAAAGGATTTTACAAATTGTCCGTGTCATTCACTTGTCAATTAATTTAGTGAATACCACACACACTTATATAATTAATTTAGCAATGAGCTATAGGTTATCACATATCTGAAAAAAGTAAGGTTTAAGTTATTATTACGATCGAAGAACACAAATCCCTATATATTTGCAGAATGTCATAGATAATACTGGTGAATAGTTGTTTTCGTTGAAACTGCATTCAAAAAAATATTTTAATAGAGAATATTTAATGAATAATTTTTCTTCCATAATTTTGCGTGTTTATATTAAAAGTGTTTTGGTTTTCAAATTCCAAATATCGCTGGGTTCCGCAAGTTTTGGTAGTGTTAACCAAAACTAACCAGAACCTCGTTGTGTTGTTGTGACTACTCGAACATAAACTTGACTGATGTTTTTTAAATTATTACACCCATGTTCGAGTTCTTACCAAAGCACAGTTTGTCATGGCTTTATTCAAAAGGTTTAATTTGACATATTGTGAAAACGTTTTGTCTCGATTTCTATAGTATCTCTTTTGACATTTCGTTATCAAAATGCGGCAGGGCCACTTCATATCTTACGACATCTGATCTACAGAAGTATTCATAACGCAACCAATTAGTTTGACAGAGTTTAAGCTAATATACCCCGTCGCTTTAACCAGATGTACGTATTACGCCTATCTTGCTAAAGTAGCAGACTGACGCGGATGATCTTCCACTTTCGTCGCTTTGTTAATATCATCTTACGAATTATGTTTCATATAACATTTCAACAATCTTTGACAATTGTTAGCCTTTTCTGCAGGCCATTTTTTTGGAAAGAGAAAAAATGGACGCATGTTAAACCATGTGCCGATAAATTGTTGTTAAACATGATGATCAGTTATATGGTTTAAATGAAGAAACCTTGGTGTAATATTTACACATCAGTCGAGTATATTTTCACCGGATTCCCCCATCCCCCCACTTTCCCCCTGTTAATGTGTAGCTTTAAGAGCGGCATCTTAATATAAGTGATTTCGTATATAATTTCATGCAATTATTACTATTTTTGATTCACATATTTGCATTTAATCCTTTACTTAAATTGTTTTTTAACTGTGGCAAGTTGATCCGATAAGTAAACGCTTTAAAGAGGTATATAGAAAATCAATTATTTTACCTCAAAAAGTATGAGGGCTAATGATGTCATTTCCTGTTTAAATACAAACAAGTAACGAATGTTTAAAGAATTTGTTTATAAAATCAAAAGACAATTTTACTTTTTCCTCTTATAATTGAAATAAAAATGATCTCAAATCAATCTTTTATCTTTAATAAGAATTAAAAGTATGATTTGCGTGCACATTACACATTAATGCTTAACAGATACTCAAAGTGGGGAACAATAATCAAGGCCTTATAGATTCTCAGGGCGAGGTACAACTTTCAAGGTTCAAAGCGCAAAATGCTCAAGACCTACCAGATTCTCACAGTGAGGCACATTGCCCATGACCTCAAAGATTCACAAAGCGACGCACACTGTTCAAGCCCTAAAATATACTCAAATCACGACACAATGCTCAAGACCTACCAGATTATGAAAGCGATTCACATTGTTCAAGGCCTAACATATTCTTAAAGCGAAACACTCTGGTCAAGGTCTATCAGAATACCAAAGCGAGGCCCAATGTTCAAAGTCTAACGTACACTCAAATATAGGCACATTGTTTAAAGCCTAACAGACACACAATGCGATACACAGTGTCCAAGCCCTAACATACACTCAACGCATGGCCCAGTGTTTTACGCCTAGCAAAACACACAACGCGAGCCACAGTGTGATTTACGTCTACCAGATTATCAAAGGAGGAACACTTATAAAGGTCTCACGTATATTCAACGCGAGGCACAGTGATCAATGCTTGCACGATTCTCCAATCGAGGCATAATGGTCAAAGTCTAACATACTGTTGAAACAAGGAGTCGTCTGAAGCTTGAAACAAATCCGTTGAAACAAACTTCTTGCCTACTTGAATGTATACAAATTAGTGTATGCTCACAGTGTTCCGAGATAAAATGATGACACTTGTAATCAGATTTCTAACAGTCAAAAGGTAATAATACTGACAAATATTTAGATAATACAAGATTCAATGATATAAAAACAAGTGCTTGCCCTTGTTAGTTTCCATTGTTCAATTGTAATCGGTAATAATACTTTGCATAACTGCATTTGTATTGACTTGAAATTGATCAAATATGTAGAGTAATTAATTCAAATATACTTCATTTTAACTTAAGAAAACCAAATAAGCATTTGAAGTGCTCCATTCATTTGTGTTAATCAAACACGAACTAATCTCATGTTCTACTTAATTGACTTCAACGTTATTTACTTTTCTATTCTAATTCGAATTACACCTGATTCTAATCGACTGTTTTTGCAGTTATTTATTATAACGTTTAGTGCAGAATAAAATGAAAATGTCATATAGCAACTGAAGGCCAAGGGAAAGCGCATTGATTTTCTACTTAAGTTCGGTACTTGCAGGAAAGCAAAAAAAATGTTTAGCTAAAAGGAGGCAATGTCAAATGTTATGTAAAATAATCAAGAAAACGAAGAAGCAAGTGTGATGTGTGTTATTTAGTGTTGTTGTTTTTCAAATCTGATTGTGTTATGTTAGTGTTAAGTGTAACGTATTTATGTTTGACTGTTAACCGCGTACTATAAACGTAGAATTTTATTTTCAGCAATCCTATTCCTACAGACGGAAAATAAACGATATTAGTTATTTTTTAGTTACTGACCCCTTTATATGACAAACACTTGCCATTGGGGTAGTTTTTGGACGCGTTTATATGGAATTAAAAACCCTATATAATTTGATTTTGTTTTTAATTTATAGATGGTGTTTGGGGTGGTGAAGGTATAAACATAAGTGTTATACTGCGTGCAAAAAGATAATACAGGAACTTGATTAAGTTGTGTCTCTCTTAATGTTTCCAGATATTCAAACAGACGTATGATTGTTTTGAGCTCATCCAATTTATTTATATTACAAAACATGTGTATAGTGTGCATAATAACTTGGCAACATATGATTTGGTCAAGTTTCTTTGCTTCATATATTGATGGCATTACATTTAAATACAATGCTTAATTGTCATGACGTTTGAGTTTATTTTATTGTGTATACGCCATCAATGGAAAATGTCATATATCCAAAAAAGGTAAAAAAGTCTTATTTATAGGGGCATGGACATTATAAGCAAATCATAAACAAAACATGAAATGTCAGGTTGCACCGCTCCAATGGCATTTACATTTCGAAACGGTGTTATTGAAAGAACAAATATGACACCATAATAATGATAACATAGATGATAATTGTCTGTTTCTTTGATGGTCGTACCAATATATTCACTGTTGGTTTTCACGCGGTGAAACTTACTGCTATTTTACACTCTTTTTGTTATTTGCCTAAAAATAGAAACCTGAATAACGTCTCTACGAGGACTGTAGTTGTAAGTTAATTTTACCTTACGAACGAGATACATCATTGCAGCATTAGTGTCATATTTAGCTGTGTTATTTGCTAGTGGCAGACAATAAAAGCAGCACCGCCCATTTTAGGTCGTACCAGCTGGAGAAATGATATATAAGCCTCTCGTGTTTGAAACAAGTATAGATACCAGCAGGAGATGTCACGACACGTATACAAACTTAGTTAAATTAAAATTTTATACCCCAATTAAATAGTAAAACTCAAATAGTTGTTATGTTTTGATTGATGCTATTTCCATGTTTAATATGTAAACCATTCTTTGTAAAGACACATAGTTTAAAAACTTAGTATTCGACGACCTTAATTGTCTGCTGCTTATATCAAGTTCAACAGCATCAAGTTGTGAATTGAATTTTAATCATGGCATAATATTAGAATCTTTGTTTATCGATAAGATAAAGCTTGAATGCATATTTATATTTAATATGAAAATTATATGTTGATGAAACATGATAAAAATCAGTATATCCATTAAAATGCAGATTGCATCCAATCATATTTTTCAGATTTTTATGCGATTGCCTTATCAAATATTATGATTAATAATTAAAATGTTTCTCCTTAACTTAATCACACTCACGTAAGCATTCTTAAGAGCTCGTTTCAATATTTTTATTCGGGCTTATCTAACTTATTCAACTTGTTATTTAACTGAATAAAAACTCATTATTTTGTTTATAATTAACTACACCCCATTCCACGTGAATGTTTTCTAGCACTTGTAAATATTGAATTTTATTATATCTAAGTTAAGAGCAAGTAGGTTTTGTAATGCGGAAAAAAGTGTTTATAGTAAAAATAGCATGTACCAAATCTAGGTCTATATATATTGAGTTTATAACAGTAATTGTGGTGAAGTTGTTGTGTCCATCTCAGGCTGGGTTCGATGTATTTAATAGTAACGTTAGACTAAAGTTTTGTTCAGTTTTTGGACAAGGCCTTTTTTCTTTACTATTCTGTTTTATTTCAATGTTCATGTAATGGTAAAAGGTTATGATTATGTATTTACAATAATAAAGGGTTAATTGCGACGCAATTATTTAAATTTAATAAATGATGCTTATAAATAGAAAATAGAAATATGTACACTTATACGGGATGTGTTACAAATTCACTAATTTATGGTTTTTAAACACATTGATTATTTCATTTAGTCTTGTTTTTTTTTTCATTCTTAATATAGCAGCCAGTTACAGTTATGATTGCCATTGTATTGATCTTATTTCAAATATCTTTTCATAATATACGATTAATGACAAATAATGATACTAGTGTAACCGCATTGTACATAAATCATGATGAACAATTATCTAAAATGTGAATGTAATGACTGAAGATTTATCGCATGTTTTCGTGTGCTCATTCTGCAGATGGGCTCATCCGTTAATATAGCACAACACACATATAAATTATTTAACAAATTCATAACTGTTACACAACAACCCCATTAGAACATTGCGTTGAATATTCATTCAATATAGTTCTGGTGGTTTAACTCAGGTGAACCTTTAGAAACCTGTAGTACTTTGTTTGTCCCCATAGTTTCCATTTACACATATACTATTAACCTCTTTAGATGACATGCCTATCTATTGAGACTCCGGGTTTCAATATGTATAAGCATTTTATCAATGCAAAACTTGAGAATGTTTTATAGATTGATGTCGTATGGCTACCCCTTAAGAGTATGCAGATGGCGTAAAGTCAGCACATGCATACGATCAAACTTAAACACGGAATGCTGACACATAAACAAGCTATTTTAGATGCATAAGTTGCATTTTTAAACACTCAAAAATGAAGTTATATAAAATACAAATGTAATTAACATCTTTGATTTTGGATAATTAAATTTTGATATGTTTAATGGTCATAGTTACCCGACATCATATATAACAGATGAGTAACGTAGCTTCTTAGGTCGCTATGACCGTTAAGCATTGATCCCAACAGCAGATATAACACGATGTGTTACGAGACTGGGTGCAATCTTCTCTCGTATATATACGCTTGTAGAAATCGTATCGAAAGTACTATTCAGTCTGAATTGTAGTGGCTAGGTAAATCTGAAGGATTAAAAGCAAGGCTTTAGGACATAAAGTAAGATTAAATATTTAGTTTTGCTGAAGCTTTATGAAAAGAATAAATATAAAAACGTACAGTTTAAAACATTTTATTTTAATGATTCATTATTCAACATTATTTAAAACCAATTATGTTTTATTTTTTTATGAACTTTAAAGCATGCTATAATAGTCATACTTGTTTTAATTTTGATCAATGTTATAATGTAACCCATTTAATTAAAACCAACAATTAAACTTCAAAACCAATGAACAGCATTAGTTTCGAAAATATATCATTATGATGGAATTTAACCATTTGGTGATATTTAATACCACTGCGTTCAGACTGGTGTACGAATATACTAGTGTAAATATTAAAATGGACAGTATAAGAACAGCCGAAATAAAATCATGTGATAAACAAGAAGGAAAGAATCCAAGTTTTCTAGGTACACAACATCTAATTACACTAATTGCCTCAATCATGATGAATGCATTAGCATGTCTGATCTGCCGGGTAATACGCCTTTGTAACACTAAATGGCATGCGCATTAGGCCGGGCTTATATACTGCACAGCTTAGATATACTGAGCGTACGTATTTTATTTCTTCCGGGATTATAACAATAGTAACTACTGGGAAATGTCTAGGAGCCGAAATTTCCAGAGACGAACACTTGTAAATACAAGATCAAATTATGATCAATACAGATTTTTTTCAATGAAAATGGTCAAAACATCCATTTATTTGGGTTTGTATAGGATATAAGAATGACTTAAAAATACGGTGATAGTACAAATAAGAAATACACAATGTACGCACATGCTTTAACTAATATTGATATAGTTATAAACATGCACATTCGAAATGCAAGCGATACGAGATTATAAAAGCGAAACACACGTCAGTTCCAACATATATATCGTAGATTGCCCCTTAATCCAGTCTGTACTTAAATTAACCCCAACAAAAGGATTTTACAAATTGTCCGTGGCATTCACTTGTCAATTAATTTAGGAATACTACACACACAGATATTATTAATTTAGCAATGAGCTAAAGGTAATCACATGCCTGCAAAAAGTAAGGTTGAAGGAATAATTACGATCGAAGAACTCAAATACCGATCAATTTGTAGAATGGCATAAATAATATTAATTGTGACTAGTGTTTTTGTTGAAACTGCATTTACAAATTAACTTAATAGAGAATATTTAATAAATGATTTTACTACCATAATTTTGCGTGTTTATATTAAAAGTGTTTTGGTTTTCAAATTTCAAATATCGCTGGGTTATACAAGTGTTTGTAGTGATTACCAAAACTAACCAGATATTCGTTGTGTTGTTGTGACTACTCGAACATAAACTTGACTGTTTTTTTGTAAATATTAGCCCCATGTTCGAGTTCCTACCAAACCACAGCTTGTCATGGTTATATTAAAATGGTTTTAATTTGACATCTTGTGAATTCGTTGTTGACTCGATTTGTCAATTCATATCTATAGTATCTCTTTTGACATTTCGTTATCAAAATGGGCCAGGGCCACTTGATATCTTACGACACCTGAGCTTCCGAAGTATACAAAATGCAACCAATTAATTTGACACAGTTTAAGCTAATATACCCCGTCGCTTTAACAAAATGTATTACGCCTATGTTACAAAAGTGACAGACTGACACGGATGATCTTCCACTTTCGTCGCTTTGTAAGTATCGTCTTACAAATTATGTTTCATATAACGTTTCAACAATCGTTGACATTTATAGTGCCTAGTGAACCTTTTTGTTAGCCTTTTTTGCGGGCCATTTTTCTCATGTAAAACCAAGTGACGATAAATTGTTTTTATATATGAAGTCTAACTTTTTGGTTTAAATGAGGAAAACTTGGTGAAATATGAAATACATTTACATATCAGCCGAGTTATTTTCAAGGCATAAAATGAATATGAATATCACCTTTCCCCTTAAAACAGTGTTTTCTCTATTAATGTGTACCTTTAAAGGCGACTATCTAATGTAAGTGTTATCAAATATAATTTCACGCAATCATTACTATTTTTTGATTTTATCTTTGCATTTAATCCTTCATTTGTTTACTGTGGCAAGCTGATCCGTTAAGATTCACATTATTAGGTAGACGCTTATCTGCATAAGATTTTTTTTTCTTCGAGACACAGTGATCAATCTCTTAAATACACTCAATGCAAGACACAGTGTTCAACGCCTAACACACACTTAATGCGAGACACAGTAATCAATCTCTTAAATACACTCAACGCAAGACACAGTGATCAACGCCTAACATACACTTAATGCGAGACACAGTGATCAAGGTCTTAAATACACTCTACACAAAACACAGTGCTCAACGCCTAACATACACTTAATGCAAGACACAGTGATCAAGCTCTTAAATACACTCAACGCAAGACACAGTGCTCAACGCCAAACATACACTTAATGCGAGACACAGTGATCAAGCTCTTAAATGCACTCAACGCAAGACACAGCGATCAAGCTCTGAAATACACTCAACGCAAGACACAGTGCTCAACGCCTAACTTACACTTAATGCGAAACACAGTGATCAAGCCCTTAAATACACTCAACGCTAGAAACAGTGCTCAATGCCTTACATACACTTAAAAATTGTAAAAATTAATGTGTAGCTTTAAAGGCGACTACCTAATGTAAGTGTTATCAAATATAATTTCATGCAATCATTACTATTTTTTTATTTTATCTTTGCATTTAATCCTTCATTTGTTTACTGTGGCAAGCTGATCCGTTAAGATTCACATTATTAGGTAGACGCTTATCTGTATAAGGTTTTTTTTTCTTCGAGACACAGTGATCAATCTCTTAAATACACTCAATGCAAGACACAGTGTTCAACGCCTAACACACACTTAATGCGAGACACAGTAATCAATCTCTTAAATATACTCAACGCAAGACACAGTGATCAACGCCTAACATACACTTAATGCGAGGCACAGTGATCAATCTCTTAAATACACTCAACGCAAGACACAGTGCTCAACGCATAACATACACTTAATGCGAGACACAGTGATCAATCTCTTAAATACACTCAATGCAAGACACAGTGTTCAACGCCTAACATACACTTAATGCGAGACACAGTGATCCATCTCTTAAAAACACTCAACACAAGACACAGTGCTTAACGCCTAACATACACTTAATGCGAGACACAGTGATCCATCTCTTAAATACATTCAACACAAGACACAGTGCTCAACGCCTAACATACACTTAATGCGAGGTACAGTACCCAACCTTTAACATACACTTAATGCGAGGCATTATGATCATAGCCTACCAGATTCCCAAAGCGAGGCATAATGGTCAAAGCTTAAGATACGGTTAAAAAAGAAATCGTGTGAAGCTGGAACAAAACCAATTTAGATTACTTAAGATCATACAAATTGGTGGATGCACACATATTTGTTAGTAGATAAATTGATGGTACTTATAATAAGATTAAGAAATATACATACCATCAAATATTTAGATAATATAAGATTCAATGATATCAAATTTTATTTTACCTTGGAAGTGAATCATTGTTTCATAAAACATGACAAAATTTATTGTTCGTGATAAAGTAATGCCGTTTATTTTTCTATTTGAAATTTTTGAAATATTAAATGCTTTTCTTTGCTAGTTTACTTGCAAGCAATCATTACCTTTTGTATAACTGCGTTTGTTTTGAATTGATCACATATGTACACTATTTAATTCAAATTCACTTCGGTTTAACATTAGCATAACCAAATAAGCATTTGGAAGTGCTCCATTCATTTGCGTTAATCAAACATGAAATAATCTCAGGTTTTATTTAACTAACTACAACGTTATTTACATTTCTATTCTAATATTTATTACAGCCGATTGTAATCGATTGTTTTCAAGCACTTGCCAACTTTACAGTTTATTTTATTATATCTTTTAGTGCGGAATAAAATGATAATGTCATATATTGCAACTGGAAGTATGGGGAAAGTGTATAGTCTAGTTCGTGCAGCAATGCAAATAATGTTGAGCTAAAAGGACGCAATTTCAAATTTTATGTTTGGATGTTCGTACAAATAAACCAAGAAACATAACAAGTAAGTGTCATGTGTGCTATTTTAGTGTGTTTGTTTTGAAATCTTAGTCTACTTTCTGGTGATATCGTTGTCTTTTGTCTGGTGGCTTTTTGAGTAGTGTTTACTGTCCTTTCGATTTTAAAGAAACTAAGTAATATTTAACTGTAGACTGCGTACAATTATTGCAAGAATGTATTCGTGAAAATTTAAAAATTACAATATTCACCCGTTTATATGACAAACATTTGGCCCTGGGGTATTATTTGGACGCGTATATATGACAATTAAAACAAATCCATATCATTTTTAGACAAGAAAATAGGTTATGTTAAAAATATAAATATTTATTTTATATTCATGAAGCTATTATAAGTGAATTGTGTCGATATATTGATATTCGCGTAAGTAAGTCACCATTCAGCCAGTAGAAAATCAGAGGAACTGATATTAAATTCATACATTCCCTAGACTGTAAGAAGAGGTAAATATTTGTTGTTTACATTTTAACTGATTTGAAAACCTTATAACACAACAATAATCAAGGATTTTTTTAATAAATTATCTCTAAAAGTTCAATGCATATAGTGAATAGGTTTTTTTCACAACGATTTGATAAGAATTGATTGTTATTTTATAACGATTTGATAAGAATTGATTGTTATTTATAGAACGTTTCTGCCTATTGTTATTTGTGATGAATATTTACTGAAAACAAACCTACTAGAATCGCGAGTTAAGTTATTTCTCCTTATTACACTTTCGAATCACATTTTTTAATTGCATTTTGTTATTTGTAGATGTAAAAATAATATTGTCTAAATGAAATTGACAGTCATTCAGTATAAACACAAACGATAAAATACCTGAGTGATTAAATTAAGGCAGAAAAGGACAAAAAAATAGCTGTATGTCGTATTATACAATTACAAACAATATGTGTAGGAGTCACCATACGGTTGCTTGGATTGGTAGTTTGTTGGTCGTTCGGGCGTTTAGTTCATTTCAAAATGTTCAAACTACTTCAACAGTTTATAAGAAATTTTACTGAAACTTGGTACACATGATCTTGTATGCATGTTCGCTCACTTACGGTCAATTTGTTAAGGATTTAGCAAAATGAACACAGTTTTCACCTATACAGGTGATTGTGAAGCAAACTTCTTCCACCGTTTATGCGAGATTGCCTTAAAACTTGGTAAGCATGGTTACCATTACGCCACCAAAAGAAACACAATGAATAAGGGGTATAACAGTAAAGTATTTTAACTCTTTGACAACCTATTATTCAATAAATCACATTGTGCTACAAAATGTCCATGGAAAGAAAATTTATTTTTTGACCTCCGAAATTAGTAAGTATCACAATCAGAAAAGATAACCATTATTGATCATGACAACTGGTCTAAAAAGGGAGCATGTGTAATATAACGTAAACGGATCACGAATTTTGGTAGTGGATACAAATGCTTGAATAACTTGGAATTTTATTTGTATCAGTTTGATTAGTTCGTCAACGAAAACTACCATTACATCTGGAAAATTTGTGCATTCTACCAAACCATTTTTTGTGTTAGTTTTCTTTCAACTTAAACGCAAACCTTAGCAAAAAGACATGTCTATCAGTTATAAGGATGGACATCTATTTTGAAACTAAACATACTTCATATCGATGCAAAATGTTTCGGATGTATCATTAATGTAAAAATACACCAACAATATTTTTGTGTAAATAACAGCAATCGTAAAAAAGTGCAACGCTTTTTCAAACCAACATTAAAATAAGAAGAAGTAGTACATTTATTTTTCTGTATATATGTTTTTGCCAAACGATCTCAATACTTAATATTTGTCAAGAGGGACAATACTCTTTCAAGATTAAAACAATCTATCTGAAACAAAGTTCTTCGATAATTGATTGTACTTTCAACAGCAATAATACACGGTATTTTATTAGCTATCAAATATATAAGCTTGAAGCGGTAGTGACGTATGTATACAGTGCGCTTAAATCAGTGGCTTGGTAAACATTATAGGTTCTGCAGGTTTTAAGAGGATTTAAGACGCACATGTAATATACAACTTTATTTTGTGTGTAAATGGTAAATAAGATAAAGATGATAAATGTTTGTGTAATATCGCAATAGATTTCGTCGAAAGGTATATGTTACGAACAGAGTAGCAACGAGATACCTCGAAATATTGATTGCCCTTAACCGTATTACCCCGCTTATAAGGCGATCCGCTTATAAGACGACTCCTAACTTTGCCCATGAAAACTGGTGATTTTTGTATAGACTTATTAATAAGGCGGGGTCAATTTTTAAAGTTCAATTTCTTCAAGTCTGTGATAATGTTCAAGTTAAATAGTCAATTATAAACTTAGTTTGATTTGCTTAAAGAAAATCGAAGAATGCTTGTCAGCTGTGAGCTCTCTAATGTGGAGGTAGGTTGATAGTAGAACAAGGTAACGCGGTTAAGGGTTTATTATACGTATCTCATTTTCGAACTCTGAAACAAACAATGGCATTTTTTCTAAATGACATTTGTTTGACGACACCATTGAGTTGAAATCCTTGTCTAATATTTACATATAAATGCTGATTTCATAACATAAGCGGTAAATTTAAATCATCGTTCCATTGGATTAGGGTACGAAGGGCGATAAAAAGGCGGATTAATTTTAACACATTCGTTATAACGCAAACATCTCTTATTATATTTCTTTCGACATTTAAAAAATATAGATCGTCCATCTCGTTTTACAATTTGAAGAAAAACAACACTCTACCAAAGCCAGACAATATGAAACACAACTACAACATTATTTAGTAATAAGGTTGACGGAGTATCAGTTAACGCCTAAAAAACCTTAATATTTTCCTTACAAGAGAAAAGAGACTTTTGCTTACGTTGCAAAAGTGGTTGACCGACTGAGTACCATTGTTCAAATATATTCAATATTTCTATTTAAATATCAAATATCCGCCCCTCATGCATTAAAATAACCGTTATTTCTTTATTAGTCAGAAACATTCACTGCATAACATGTATTATGGTTTATGTTATAAAGTTTTACTTCGTTTTCAGTATCCTGATTTTCTGTTTTTAATTCCTCAAAATGTCATCAGCAAAAAAGGACACTGAAATATAAGTGAAGTCCATGGCCAAGAGTGTCAGAAAGGTTCATCTCAACACGAATGTTTTTTTTTCGGAAACGAGGTTTACCGAATCTCCGCGGAACACCCTGCGCGAGTGTTGAAATGTCTTATAAGATGGTAGAAGCTTTTTCTCCCACCCCAGTCAAATTTGTTTTAGCAAAAATGCATTATCTGGCCCATAAGCAAGAAAAAGATTTCAAGCATGGTCAGATATTTGAATCTACTTATCGAATGTGGCAGAAATTATTTTACACAAGTTGTGCGAATATGCCTATCCATAGATAGTTCATGTCTGATACCAGATGTCCAAACAGACAAATGATTGTTTTGAGCTCAGTGATTTGTATATTTAACAAGACTTGAGTATAGCGTGCACTATGAAGTGGTAACATTTGCTTTGGTCAAGTTTTATTCTTGCAGATATTGACAGCATATACATTTACATAAAATGCATAATTGCCTTGACGATTTTCGACGTATTTTGTGTGGTGTATTCAATATAGTTAAAAGGTCATTGAACCAAAACAAGGTAAATGCATGTATATGTTTATTCATATAGGTCATGAACTTCATGGAAGTCAGGTTCAGGTGCTTCTACTGCATTTACATTTCGAAAAAAATGATGGAACTTGTCACCATTATACTGACAACAGAACGAAGTTTCTTTAAGTCGCTACGAGAATTGTAGTTAAAAGTAATGAAGACCTCATGAACAAGATACATATGGGAATAATGTCCAAATTACCAGTGTTAATTTGCTAGCGGTAGACAAAGCAACATCGAGCATTTTAGCTCATACCAGCAGAAGACGTCATGACAAGTATATATACTCAGATATGTTCAAAAAAATATATCACAATTCAATAGAAACACTTTGTTTACTTCTTACGTTTTAATTTATTGTAACTTGACGTACATGGTTTTATTCTTACATTGATGTTTTTCCTCATCATAAAAAGACTTGATATAGACGTTTCTTGTTTGAAAAAAATATTGTGCAAACAAATCGTTTAAAAGGTTAGTATTCGATGATTCAATTTTACTGTTGCTTGTATCAAGTATAACGACAATAAGTTGTGAATTGCTTATCATGACACACTATTAATATATGTGTATATCGTTTAGATAACGTTTTCATGAAAATAATACTTAATATGAAAATTAAATTTTTATTTGATAATACGTGACAAATATTAGCTTAATATTCATAAAAATGCAGATTGTATTCCATTATAATTATTTTCATATATGCATACAAGTGGCCTAAACAAATATGTAAAATAAAAAATTGAATTTATTTTCTTCTTAAAATAACTACACTGACGTAAGCATTCTTAAGAGCTTCCTTCAATATTTGTCGACAAGCTTATCTTACTTATTTACGTTTTTATTGAACTGAATTCAAACTTAGTAAAATGCTATTTTTTCTCTCTATAATTTATAACAACCGCCTCCACGCGAATATTTTCAAGCACTTGTAAATATTGCAGTTCACGTTAAGAGCAAGTTTTTTGTAATGCAGAATAAGTGTTTAAAGTAAAATGCCATGTACCAAATGTAGGTGTACATAACTGGAGTCTAGTGTATTTGTTATTGAATTTAATTACAGAAATGCTGATAAAGTTCTAGTGTATATCGCAGTCTTGTTTGGATATATTTACAGCCAAACCAAGGAATATTAGCAATGTAAGCCCAAGGTTTGGTTAATTTTTTGAGATATGATTGTTTCTTTGTTACTCTGTTTTAGTTTTGTGTTTATGAAATGGTTAAAGGATATGCATATGTTCTTAACAAGTTAAATACTTAAAAGCGACGCAATTTTTAGGAATAAATATATGATATTAATAAATAGATAACAATGAAATATATGTTACTTTATTGTATTCGGACGAAAAAAAAAACAACAACAACCACCCTTTATTTGCCAATACCTATGCAACGTGGTAACATCGTATCGAACGGGCTTTTGAATAAACAAATCAGCCATCTGTTACCAACATTTAAACAATTTGTATCATTCACCTTGGCGATTTATAACAAATGCAAATAGATTCATATTGTGCGTGCGATATATTCATCATAATACAAAATAACTTAAACTCCCCGTACGTAAATACTTAGGAAGAGATTTGATTATCTCATAGTTTTTTTCCGATTTGTCAGAATAGTTCAAACGTACTTGTATGGTAGTGTAATTTTCGTATTTGTTTTATACCAATCTTTAATTGGATTATTCCAACTGGATATGACCAAGTATTTGTTAATCAATAATCAGTTATAATCAATATCCAATATTTATTGTAAGGATTTAAGCCAAGGAACACATGTGTATGAATAAGAGTATTTTTCCAATTTGAATCAAATACTATATTCAATAAAAATACTTTTTGTAGCGCTATGATGTTTATCAGTTTTGTATGCACTGTTTCATATTTGTTTACTAAAACAGTTCACGGAATTTTCCTTTATTATTTAAATACGAAGTACGAACATGTTTTCATTTTGTTTTTGAAGGGATGCAAAACTACTCTTCAAATTAATTGATGGACTTTTGGATAATAAATGCCCAATGTATCTGGATAACGAATGTAAGATAACATATTCCTACTCAGAGAGTAGAAGCGATTGTAGGAACGGTACAGGTGCTATTAAAGCAGTATTTGCTGAGGAGTAGTAGTTCACTTATTTATGGTGTTGGAATGACATTGATTTATTTATTCATTTATTTATTCTAATTTTCCATTCTAAATATTGCAACCAATAATGATTGTCATTATCTGGATCTTATTTCAAAGCATTTTCAAAATATATAATACTGCCCTTAAATTCTATTAGTTAAACTTCAAAGTAACATTTCTTTAATATTTTGCAAATTTTAGAAGAGTGTCTAAACTCTCGTTTCAAATATAACGTTACCCCAAGTATAATAACACAATAAATGTCAACCTTTGAAGATGCAACAAAGAAATTCTGTTTTGAACCTGCATAGCTAGTAATGCAAAATGAAGATACTAGTATGTGTAACATAAAGAACGCAAAATATCTCATGCTAGTGAGTAGCCGTGGAAATTGCTTACAATCAGTGAATTCATATGGAAGTAATACGACAAAGTCATATGAACTGTCTTTATCTAGTGCATGTATATCAATCAGACAATTATAGTAATTGACATATTTGATAATCACATATAAATTGAACCTTCGCTTAGTGGTGAAAGCTGCCTAGCATCAGAAATAAAAGGGTGAATTGCGTGGCTGATACTTGGCTGGGAATATCATTTCTCGTATATATAACCTTGTAGCAGCAGTATCGGATGTTAACATTGGTCTGAATGCAGTGGCTAGGTACATCGTCTCTCGTATATATATATATATATATATATATATAAACTTACAGCAGCAGTATCGGATGTAAACATTGGTTTGAATGCAGTGGTTAGATAAACTGTATCTGAAGGAATAAAGAGGATTTAGGACAAACAAGTAAGATGGAGACATTATATATATTATAAAGAAATACTATTTAAAGAAGTTATTTTTTTAAAAACCATGTGATTTCACATTCCAGCCAAAATAATAAAAAGGAGAATACAAAATCTAATTATTGTCACTGCTATCCTGAAATAAAATGAATCATTCTTTTCCAACAAAAACAGACGCATGAACGATGCAGATTTGTTTTCAATAGTTTTGGACATGCAATATGAAAGAAACGTAGTTCTGGTTTCATGACTAAGAGGGGTCATTTTCTATTGTAACAAGAGTAAGCGATTTAGTAGCCTACACCAACCAAAACCCTGTTTGGATATACTTCAAAACTGACTTTATCTGTTATCAAATAGAATATTTATCATGGAAAAAAAAGCAAAGTCATTTCAATAAAACTATGTGTACGGTCATAAATTATGCTAACGAAATATTATTGTGAAAATACAAAGATAATAGTATTGACATAAAATGCCTAATTAGATCATATATGTTGTTGCGTATTTTGAAATATAGTGTCAGAAGCGGAATTTGTGCCAACTGATGTAGAATTTTAACCAAAATTACATCACAAGCGAGCATAGTTTTTTATCATTATTATTTGTATGAAAAACTACCGAAACAGGAATAGTATTTGAAAGTTTAAACATAAAACCCGTTTAATGGCACAGGGTCATTGCCAGAAACATAAAACACAAAAACAAACAATCACAAACCAGAAACATAGAACAACAGAACAAAAATCCACAAACATCACACTACATATGTAATATATAAGAAACTAGGGGTGTCCATCAAGTTCATTTGTAAAAAACTATAAAATGTTTTATCTCTAAATATATAAATTAATTATATAATTATATAAATGCCATTTGTTTACCATTAAATTAAATATCTCACACTGTTAAGGACACGTTTATGGCTGTATGTTAATTCTACTCTTAGACATTATTTAGATAATATATATATTTGTTAGGCGTTCAAGAAACTTGGTAAACCGTTATGATATAAACTAGATATATCTCTTGTCTAAACGTATGTTCATAAGTTAAACAAAACAGTTTATTGAATATGTCATATTGCTCAATAAAAAGAGATGCATTCCGGATATTCTGTAGCAGGAATTTTAAAGAATTTACGATGCAAGCTAATTATTCATTACTTATGAAAAATGCATGCACTGCTTTTGTACAAATAAATGTGTTCTTTTTTGCATGACTATTTAACAAGGATCTTAACCTGTGTTTATATGGCCTTAAATCTGATCAGACAAGTGAAATTGCCATTCACATTCCAGTCGATGCTGTGAATTTAACTCCTAGAATGGTGGTCTAGTGTTATAGAGAATCACCCAAAAACGAGACCGAAGTCTACAAAGAAAGCTGCTATCTCAAGAAACTTCTAATTGCGCTAGTACTATATACACTTTTATTCCGGATTATTGACCTCAGGGGAAAATGGGTGACATCCCCGACCCCGGGACGTGCCTAACAGAGCGACAAAAAAATGCCGTAAGAGATAGCTGGGCCAAAATGGTCTCCACCTGGAAAACCAACGGCGTGGAGTTCTTTTTTAGGTCAGCATGTTGATATGATTTATGTCAGACTGCGAGTTGTCCCATCTCTTTTATTGTTCTGTTTTAGAAAGTACGACTGTTGAAACATAGTTATTAAAAGTTGATTTCCGAGGAAAAAACTATCTAGTTTATTAGATTTGAAGTAGAGTTAAAGAAAGTTGAGTAGATTTCACATACGGATACAAGTCAGACTGTAGAATGCTAAAATTCAGTGGTATTACTCTCACTCATGTTAAAGATGACTTCTATGTACAACTCTCATCAGATCATATAATAACGCTATAATAACTGTGAATTTGATTACTTTCAAACAATATCATCTGTCGTTAGTGTGTATAGTTGATCAGCACACTGTAACGTTCTCTGTGGTGTGTCCCCTTTATATATTCTCTGGCATCTCTATAGTTTCTAACATTTTCCTCTTCAGATTGTTTACGACATTTCCAAACATACGGGCATATTTTAAGACTCTGGACGGCCTTGACCTAGATGCCCTTAAGACCTCCTCTAAGCTACGAGCACATGCAATCAACTTCAAACACGGTGTCAGCTCCTTTATAGATAACTTAGACGATATCGACTGCCTAGTGATCCTCATTCATAAACTCACAGAGAATCACTTCAGAAGAAACATAGCACCAAAACAGTTTGAAGTAAGTAAAACTCTTGCTATTGCTGGAGAACATTCAATCAAAAGTTAACATTTTCAAGTTTACACAGAATCCAATGAGGACAAGTGGTAAGCATAACAAGAAGTTTTGTTCTTAATTGTCAGACAAGAGTTTTGGAAGGCTTACGTTCGTGTTCAATACATTGACAAAATTTCCCATATAGGTAAAGTGACGTAGATTTTAAGTGCACAGTCAACTTTTCAATGACTCTCATCGTAAACTTTATAATTTATCAGGTACAAGTATGAGAATTAAAGGCAAATGATTGCAATATAATTGTAGTTTATCTGAAAAAGCTATTCAAATTAATGTCATGCCGTCCTAGATTTCTCGTCTCAGCACAGTGTTTGCACCGAAATGTTATTTGGTAAACAAAACGGGCTGGAATATCAAAACATTTAAAAGTATTAAATTAACATGTTATGTTCTTCAATATCAAACATATATCAAAATACAATTTTAAACGCAATTTCACGCTAACGATATTTAAAGCAGACAGAAACAAAAAAGGAGGCCGATGACATGCTCCCATTATTATAATAATGCATGACAACAGAATTGCACGAAATATATTCATTGAAACATAACATATTGCAAGTAAATAAAATTGATACTAGTATACCAATGCGCGAAATGAATATAGAAAATGATATTTTCACTAAATGCATGTATTTTGTAGACGTGTAGATGAGCGAAATATCTATATACATGATTGTTTTTCTTTTGATTTTCTAGCTTTAAAGCCGGCGGTCATTTCTACCGTGATTTCTCTGTTGAACCATTCAAATTAAGTCATATTGTATACGAGTTGCCCCCTTCCTTTTGATTTCAACTGAAGGTTTCCATTCAAGACGCGTGTACATTTTCACACGTTTATAAAAGACTTCTAGCTTGAGAAGTCCAGATTGAACGGCTGGAGAGTAACTTGTATGTTTGTTTAATTGTCCTTATTTTTTATTTCCAGGATGCACTCTCGCTATTCACGACGTTTGTCGGAGACGTCCAAGAAGTTGATGAGTTCACATTAAACGCATGGAAAGCGACCCTCGCCACTGTCCTGTCCGTGATCACCGAACACATGAAAACACTAGAGGCACAGACGGATGGCAATGCATAGAAATTGGATGCCTTTGTACTGCTAGACCACAAAGGGATGGTTTTGATGTATATGGCGAAACACTTCGTGCCAATGCTCTTTTATTGAGTCCATGTACGTGATAGTGACTAAAATGACATACATAAACACGCTTGTGTTCAAATCAGGGTTTTTATTACAATAACAATGTAAAGCAGGCATTGATTAACTTAATGGACCTTGTTTTTAAAATTATATGGGGTTTAATTTGACTTAGTGCTGCATAGACGAACGATATGGTCGAATGCATTTTCAGGTCACCTGTTGATCACTTGGTCAAAGATACACTTACACAATGAAAATAGTTATTGGTGGTTAAGTTTCATAACCTCAGGTATATGTTGATAAAACAATGACAATGAACAAATATTTGTCAAGATTATATGAAATAAATATGAGTGCATGTGTTTCATACATTTTCAGCATTAAAAAATCAGTATTAGATTTACTCTTTTACTAGAACATAAAGCTGTTTCATTACATTATGTAGTTGTTCGTATTTTATATGTATTTTGTTTGGTGAATTTGGGTTTATAATATATTTACATGTTTATAAATTGTGAACATACATTACATAGAAAGCATTAAAATGATGATTCATTGTCGTGTTTTGTGTGCTGATTTTTAAGCGGGTTTCCCTTTGACTTTTATTTTAAGGCTAAGTACACACTTTAATATTAGTTTGTTGAACATAGTATATTCCGGTGGCCGGGTGGTTTTACACACATTAATAACTTTTGGTAAGTTTCTACAGATAATTTACTCCTATGATAAATAATTTTCATAACAATCAAATTAAATTAAATTGAAATTAACATAACTCTAACATACAAAACACATACAACATCACGGTTGAATCAAATGAATGATGTAAATCAAATGCCAGTTGTATCGACTGATTTAAACGAAGGAAGCAAGTGAATTATAGGCTGCTATCATTGCCAGCGCGTGGAATATATTTTAACTTATGCAATTGTTTTATCTTAACCATATGATTGTCTTAATTAAATGAATATATTGATATATGCATTAGCAGTCCCGATCATTCGGATTATTGCACTTCTGTTACAAACAATTGGAAATTCAAAACAAAACGATTACATAACGATATACTTTTAATTATAAAATCTACAAATTACAAAACGACAATTTAAAGAACGGATACTATAGTACGAGAAAGAACTAAATTATGTCAGAGATGCATTGCCAGAATTAACGTTCATATTTTTATTTTAAATGAAATTACTGAAGTATGAAGTAACTTTCCACAAACCGATAATATCATGCAATATCAATACAAAGCCATTTCATTTGCCAATACGATTGATTTCAACATTGCTCATGATCATCGCAACCAGCGCCGAAATACGTTGACTGGTATATGGTATTTTTATTTATAATGCAAGCATTTTTGCAAAAAGAATAAGAAATGATAGCATGAAATAAATATATCCAAATTGCCAAGAAGAAACGTTGTATCAAATACACATGGTAGAGTAATAGAGTAACAGGAACAAATGCCATCTGTTACCAACACATATAAAGAACGAATGCCATTGAACTCAGCAAAAGTCGACATCTGCATTTGTAATTACAAAAAATATACCGAGTAAAGTTAATTAGTAGGATCCAAGTGAGCTGACGGGCTTTTTCTTCGTACTCTTTTGATGGTACGAGGATGACATGTTTTATATTTTTATGACAATATTCAAAGTAACCTGTATTTCATTAACAAACTTTAATTTATTGTATTATTTGAGTATGTTTGTTTTATTGTGTGTTAAGTTCTGTTGGAGAATAAACAAAGCGGCATTGTTTTCGTTTTCGCGCATTCACGCTAATTTCTATTTATGATTAAAACACATTCATACACATACTTACATGACTTCAAAAATAAAACAAAACATTGGCAATGTTACGGTTAATTGGTGAATTATTCTGAGATAGTACACCGTAATTGTTTCAACTTTCTGAAGTGAGACAGCAATTTCCATCGGAATTATATCAATTTTAAATAAAAAGTAATTGATGGGACTTTTGAAAGTCTCAGATATAAGTGCCCTTTATTCACAATCCGCAATAGAGAGAAACAGAATATCTACCAGGTAGATTAGTGAATTTGTTTGACATTTTGAGAACCAAGTATCCAATGCATCAAGCTGTCCATTATGGTTTTGAGAAAGAAGATAAACTTGTCGACCTCGGAAATTAGTGAGGTCATAAATTGTAGTAGAGGTTACTAAATTATTCTAAAAAATAGACTCAATTGTGTATGAGTTTGATTATTTCCTAAATTGTAATTCTGAACATCCGTTTTGAAATTGTATATACTTTATACCGATGAAAAATATTTCTGAAATATGCTCAATATAAAACAAACCTCGTTATATTTTGTAAACATACACTGGGAGTATTACTCAAAGTCGTACAAACCATCTTTTAAAAACAAAGAACATTAATAAGCAAGCCGACACTTGCATCAGCTTTATAATTGTGTATTTTTGGTGTAATACCGCGATATATTTCACCGAATATTAAAATTCATATGTGGTGTAAGAACGAATAAAATATCACTTCCTTATCTCAACGAGTTGAAATTTATTGCGACCTTTAACCATTTGCCACGGTTCTACTGAATATTAAACAGAAAAAACGTACCATATGTGAACGTATCTTGAATTTGAAAAAGAGGTCGGTAATATATTGATTCATTCCTATTTGCCATGACGGTCGATTTGGAGAAGACCATACCATAATCAAACCATATCAAAGTATCAAAATTGAAACTTAAACTGTTTGCCATAGCGGAGAAAGTATCAAATTTGATTTCACTGGTAGACTTTTACAAACCACTTGAAGGCATCTTTATCTAAATTGTAAACCCTCAGTTTTGTGTGCGGACATACACGGTATTTGTAAATACGGTATTCAATACATTACATATCGAATGCAACAAAATATATACACACTAACGCGCAACACCCGGTCTTTAAAGTAATTACTCTGAAAGAGAATCAGTAAAGCATATAAAACATATCTGCGTTCAAGAGCTGAACTTATGTTGCAATAGTGGCAATCTTTTTAAGTATCTTCTTACATATATGTAAGATATTCCTTTTTTAAATATTAACTATTTGGAACGTTTGAATTTCAATTGCAGCATCTTCCAGAATATAATATTTTTAAGATAATTCAGTGCATTAACCTTTATAAAAAATAATGTTATTTTGATTATCTTTTGACCGAATCGTCGTTTTTGTTTGCTAATCTTTCAGAATATTAAAGCAAAGTTGTGTTACAATACTAGTGCGAAGATTGTTATATGATCTTATTTCAGATGTCCAAACAGAAGACTTTAGTATGATAACGTTTTCAGCGTTCCATAGCCACTGAGATATTTACCTTCAACACTTCATATAAGTACTAAAACTATGTATTACTATATATAATGGAACATTTCATAAGCTAAGAAAAAGAGATTTAGTAGAATCAAACTAAGCTGACCGGAATTTGCTTCATTAACTTGTATTGTTAAGAGGGTAAGAAAGCTTCAGGTACAAATATATCTATATAGATATTCGGACTGATAGGTATTTGCTTCATTAACTTTTATATATTGTACGACAATAAAGATTTGGTCAATAATTGATTTGTTTGCTTAACAAATGCTATCTTGAAATCTAAGTACCTTTAAACTGAAGATACAAGCCTACGGGAACAAAAATATGTTCATTTGTTTTTTTTATATTGCCCAGCTTCGGTAAATGTGTGTTATATAAATAATATGTAAACATTACCATAACTAACAATTGCTATTTATGGTAACTAAAGATATGCTCTGTGAATAGTATTTTGTACCGTTAACTTTCTGAAATGAGTAAGCAATTTATTTCGGAAATATATCATTTGTGTAATAAATGCTTGTTAGAGTGTCCAAATGCAGGTGCCCTAAATACTATGAATAAGAGGTAATACAGTTAAGTGGTTTGACCCTGACATTCAATTATTAAATGTATCAAGCTCTTTTTTTGAAAAATAGACTAATATGTTGACATCAAAAATTAGTAAAAATAATCATTGTTTGGGCATTCGTGAGAAAAGGACAACTGGTCTGACCAGAGCATTTGTGGGATACGTAATCCGGTCATAAATTGTTGTGGTGGATACAAAATGATTGACAAATTTGGTAATATATATAATAGTTTGATTACTTCTTAAACGAAAACTGCTTTACTACGTTTAAGATCTTGCATCTAGAACATGTACACATCCAAACGGTACGTTCTTGGTGCTTTACCATTCGTTTTACTTTTAAATCATTATTCCTTACTACAGGACATGTCATCCTGTAATCCAATTAAGAGAAACAATCCCCTTTAAAATTGCACATACTTTATATAGACTCAAATTGTTTATTATTTATGCTTACTATGAACAACAGCAACACAGCAATGATTATATAAGGCCATCTGCCAAACGACGGCCCGGCTACGCCGTGTTTTAAACTCCTTAATACATATATTTGTTTTCATATTTTGTAAGTTTCATATTCCGTGTAATGTGACACTCGTATTCAAAATCAATAAATACACATGTATAACAAACATACATATTGAGTGGTGAACCTTCCAAATGAATGCATTTATGTAAAATATTATTTAATAATAACAAGTAACCTAGAAGAGAGACATAGTACAAGCCTCATTGCAATATCATCATTCTGACGGGAAAGTGATTTATTTGCAAATCCATTTTGACATATGGTTTAAAGTATTAATCACTGGCATCTGTTACCAGCATTATAATAAACAATTTGTAGCATTGGCACAGGCAATTGTCGACATGTGCAACTGTATTTATAGTCTGTTTACGAACCCAGTTACATTTATATTTTCTGTTTGTTGAACAAAGTGTGTGTACATAATAACATATCACGTGCGTTTTATACTCATTTTTCGATCAATTATTCTCAATGAAATACCATCGACTGCGATATGTTTCATTAACATTTTATTGCATGAAAATGAGCCCATTTCATTTGTTATTCATGCAAATTAACATATTTGATGTTTAGTCTACCATTAGTTCTTCTTGCGCAGTTTTTGTTTATATGTTAAAATACGGTGTTCAAATCTGTTACATCGAAGGTTATACAATGTAAAATACAGTCAAAACAAACTAGACAAACATTTAACGAATACAATGCTTAGTAATAGCGCAATGTTTTCATTAACGGACTCTAAACGACAGACACACATTGCAGAAAATTTCATGTAACATGCTAAAAACATAAACTAAATACTCAAATGAAGCAAACATATATATTTTAACAGTTATACACTAAAATTCTTAATAAGCCTAATGCAAAAAATGACAATAATACCACAAAATGATAACCTAATTTTCTGTACAGGATGTTAAAGGTCAACTTGCTCATCATTCTAAAAAACAATCCTGCGAACGTTTAACCTTTGGTAAAGTGACAACAAAATTCGCCGGAAAATGAAAATAAATATTACAAAAAATTTATTGGCCTTTGCAATTTTTTTAATGTTAAACCGTGACCTTTCATCCAATTGTGACATCTCACTCTGTCAACAATTTCCCTGAGAGTGTGTAAATAAAATCCGTTAAAAGTCTTGATTACTTTGACTCTCAATTGTCTAATGTATAACGCTGTCTCTGACATATATCAGCTAAATTGTTGGCCCGGGGAACATAAAAAGCATGTGTGCTATTTGAGCATTGTAAACAAGGAATGCATTATATTTTGGTTAAATATTCGCTTATAAACAGTAGTTAAAACACACCGTTTTTACTCGTGTATGTTTCAATTCTACAGGCGGTTAGTCTGGAAACGTAAAATATAATAGCAGCCAATTATGATTATCATTGTCTGCATCCAATCTCAATGTATTTACTATGGTTGACGCCATATCTTATCCCTATTGGAACATTTTTCAGACTTTTTGTAATTATAAAATAATTATGAAATAGCATTTTTTAATACATAATAACATAGTTGCTTTCACATCTAACAATAACTCCTATTTATTTCCAAACGACACGATATCTTTTAAACGCAACGTTGTTAATCTGTTTTAATCATATTTTAACACAAATTGAATAACAAGTGAATTTGAAATGAATGAAGCACAAATTCCCGGCATTGAATACCACATAAAAATATCTAACCATAGAAATGGCATAAAGCCAGTGCATACAAACGGTAATGATAAGACAAGGAATACTTACTCAGGAACTACCGTTTGTAGTTACATATTGTATAATCATTTTTTTACATATTAAATGGAAAAATTATTTTAAGAAATTTAAGTCATTAATATCTTTGTTATTGGATATCTAGATAATGACTTATGAATCTGGATCAAAATGCTAAATGGTCATAGCGATGAAATAGCAGCTATCTCGTAAATATAAACTTGTTAAAGCAGTTTCTAATGTTTACATTGGTCTGATTGCAGTGGATAGGTTTACGGTATATCTTCAAAAAGATTAAAGGCATGAGGATTTAGGACGGAAAGGTACGATTATACACTAAGGCAATTTGTGTATGAAAATAACAATAATAGTTTGCAAACCATACGATTGAACATTCAAATATAATAAAACATGAAACTGACTTTAAATAAACGGCTATAAACACTTTGCATGAAATAAATCGAGCTTTATCAGACAATATAGACGCGGAAAATATGCAGATAACCACCGAATTCCGTTGTATGGGCATGGAAAATCTAGACCTGTTGTCTAAAATGATTTAATCATAATACTCAACTTAATCATTTCATTAGCGAAAGGGGTCATGTACTCTCGTTACAGGTGTACCAACTCATGAACCAAAACTGAAATCGACGCGAACATTGAAAGAAAACATATAAAAATATGAGAAACATTAATGCCTTAGTTTATTAGTTTGCATTTGGAAACAGTAGAGGAAGATTGTGTAAATATTGTTTCTTAAATTATCCAAAAATGATAAATATTTGCTACGGAATTACGACCGTTAACATTTTCAACAAAACATGTGAAATTTTTACCTATATTAAAAAAAAACTTCTAATGCGCTGCTCTTGGTGAATATAGAACATCACGGTGCCTGCAAAAACGTTTCTCAACACAGTCCATCCATCTCATATGATATGTGTCATTTTGTCATTTCTATATTTATTTTCTCTATGACCATATCCAAAAAGCTAAAATAGCCTAAGTAGCACAAATGTATAAGTGTTAACAGAAACAATGCGTAGAGGCTTATCAGTAGAATATATCGTGTCTAACTCCAGATGTCAAAGCAATTATGATTGTGTTGTGTTTGTCAAGATTGATATATTACTCACATGTTGTCACGGCAATTAGTGACAGCATAGCATTGCTTAATAGAATATAATTTGAAGGAATGGCTGTTCTTAGACCTGTTAGTGTGCGTAGCAAACACACAATCGAAAGATCGTGTTTACTTCGATCTTTATATCGACCATTAACTACTGTCGTGCAGCTAGTTCTGAAAGCCAAATACACCCAAAGTATCAGACCAGAAGGATCGGTTTGATTGGGAAATGGTAGCAAAAAATAAAAGCAACACAACTAATACCCAATCAACGGTTTTGAGCGTTTTTTTATGTTCATGAATCACTAAGATATATTCAATGATTTAGTAAACTACACTGAGAATAGTGTACAGAAAATCTACTTTTCTAAAAATATTGACAAAGTCGAAGGTTTCAATAGTATGTTTGGTTTGATATGTTTGTGATAAATACTCTCAATTAAGAGCCACTCTAAACCAAACATCACACGCTTACAGTTTGATAAGATTTACCATTTATGTTTTAACTTTGTTCGGGTTTGTTGGGATAAGACTGAGGTTGTGAACAGAAACTAGTTTAAACCCCCAGTAAATTTACATTTTACTGAAATACCCCTTGTTTCATGTAATTATTATATTTGTAGAGTGTTGTTTGTGGAGCGTTGTGTTATTGTTCTATGTTTCTGGTTTAGGATATTTTTCTATTCTATGTCATTGGTGTTGACCCTTTGACATTAAAGGGGGTTTATGTTTAAACTTTCGACTACTGGACTTGTTTCTGTAGTTTTCATTTAAATATTTAAATAACGTTACGAAATAAAGCAAACTTGTTTCAATAACATGTTGCTTGAACAGTACTTTAAAGCAAGGTTTGCTTGATGAAAGGAATACCTTATTGTAAACTTTATTGTTTCTTGTGCTTATCTACAGGGACATTGTGGGGCATGTTTGGGATAATAACTCTCATTTGTGGGCCATTCTAAACCGAGCATCGCTTGCTTATTATATATTTCAGTCACATTACAATAACAATTTGTTTATATAGTATTATATACATAAACAGTTTCTTTGACTGTGATTACAAGAAAACTTTGACCTATGAAGGGTATGCCTAATTATTAACTTATATTGATCATTGTGCTAGTCGTGCATCAAGTACTTGTTTCAAACAAATTAATTAAATTAATCTAATTCGACCAAAATGGCAGTTTATTTCTAATTGCACATTGTTATCATTTATAAATATCTGCATGTATGCCTACGTTTTGACTTCGTCAAAATCATGAGCTGTTTATTCAAACGCATGCCTCTCTCTGCTTTTAAACCAACATAGCTAAATAAGCATATCTATTATCTATTTTCACTACTTTAATCAAGCACTAGCTTCCTCAGTTCTATTTAATAAACTTAAACGTTATTTACTTTTCTTTTCTAATTTATAACACCCGACTCCGACCTCTTGTAAATTGTGCACTATAGTTAATATACATTCAGATAAAAAAAGTCTTGGTGGGTGGTGTGTAAAATGAGCATGTCAAGTACAAACTGTAGGTCTGCGAAAGGCAAATGAATTTGTTATTGAAAGCTAGAGAAGTAATGAAGAGTGTTTCAAGTTGAAAATGATGTATTTGTTTGGATGTAGTTTAGAAATAAACCAAGTGTCTTAAAAACGTAAGTTGTTGATCATTAGTTTTCATTTTGTCATTCTATATATTACGTTTCAATGTTTAAGTACTGAAAAAAACAAATTATTAAGTTTGTCTCTTGCATATTTTAGAGGAGAGCAAAAAGATGAAAAAAGCATATAACAAAAACAAATGTCTGGTTTTATCTTCAAATTAAATGAAAAAAATATTTATATAAAATATAAAAAAAATACTTTGTACTTTTTTATTGAAATCGAATTGATTACAGAGACTGCACGTATCAATGCCATTTTATTTCTTGTCCGCATAAGATCACATTCTGAATTTGCAAGTACTTTTGTTAAAGTGATCAGCATATGTTTTGTTAGATAATATATTAAGCAGTGTGAAGTTCAGTGTTCGAATGTGGTATTTCAAAAGTCTTAAAGTACAGATTTAACAAAATAACCTGAATAAGTTCAACTTTCAAACCCTTATATGTGTTACTATTAAGTTTAATTTATTTAGAAATTTACATAATTTACCTTATTTAATAGGCAATGTCACAGACTTGTAAATGCAATTCATTTATGTAGCAAATGATTTCAAAAGTAAAATTTTCTATGATATAAAATTATAAAATAATATACTGTTCAACCAAATTGCCTGTAAATGCCAACATAATTTCAAATTCTTTTTAAATAGCGCTTTCCTAACACTCTTGCGTTTAAAGTTTTAAAGGAAGCTAATCACCATAAACCCCTTCTCGGGTACAACATCCGAATTCTTCATCCACCAGGCATGGTCGACAGTAATATGAGATTAATGTATATCTATTTTGATAAGATAAAAGGCATTGATTTTAGAAAAATGCGGCTTAAAGTAGTTTGTATTGATATTATAAATGATGTTTAGTTTTGTGCTTGTGAACTAAACGTTTGATCGATTTGACAAATGAAAATAGCTGTATGCATTGTTTAAACTACAATTTAATAGTATGTGCACACGGTTTCACAAGCCCTGTTGAAACAATTACTGCAACATTTCCTGAGATCAATGAAGGTCTTCATGTCCTCCCATCAAAATCCTTGACAAGAGTCACGTAGTCGTATTGCATGTCAAATATATAATAAGAAAAAAAAAGTATTATGTGCGTCATTCCGCACTTCTTATCAATACATCGCAGCCCCCTACCGAGCGGGAAGCTCTCCACACAACTCTGAAACGTGCAATAGCAATATGTCACAATTGGTATTTAAAGAAATGCGGTCAAGAGGTACAGAAAGACACCTTTTACCGTTCAGGTCTAAAAAACTGACATTTCAGTGAATGGGGCAATATTGGGAGGCATTTACTTCTATTTATATTCGATTGCAGTTTTATATGCTATATATATTTCTTGATTCCAGATTGATATAACCACAGGGAAGAATGGGTGACATCCCCGAACCCGGGACATGCCTCACAGAGCGAAAGAAGACGGCCGTCCGAGAGAGTTGGGCAAAAATGGTCTCCACCTGGAAAACCAACGGTGTGGAATTCTTTTTCAGGTCAGGATGTTTATGGAATACATGTTAGACTGTGGATTGACACATCGACCTGATAAGAGAAAAAATAATTTAGTGCATTATATTAAAATGTATTGACGACTGGTAAGAATATTGATTGCAGTTAATGCACGGGCACAAATCAGACAATAGATTGCTGAAACGCAGTATCATTACAATCACATAAAAGAATGCTTAAAATGGAAGAATTTTCTTACTCTCTTCAGGTCGTATAATAAAACTTTGATGTACATGAATGTGATTACTTTCGAACAACAATCTAAGGCGCTTGTATGACTTGGCGGTGCCTGGTTATATATAATGATCTATATAATTTACTCTGGGCACATTCAACGCGTTCCATATTGAAAGTATGGTGCTTAAAATGTTTGATAAGTGTTGTTAACTTCATACACATTCCTAGCTTAACTTTTGTTTTAATCAATCGCTTTAGGATATTATGTATGGAGCGTTTGTATTTTGTGTTCTTAACTCGACCAACAAAGTGTTTTGTACTCTTTGGTACGTCTTTCTTTATATTCTGTGGCAAATCAATAGTTTAATACATTTTGCACTTCAGATTGTTTACGACGTTCCCAAACATACGGGCATATTTTAAGACTCTGGACGGCCTTGACCAAGATGCATTGAAGGCCTCCTCAAAGCTACGAGCACATGCAATCAACTTCAAACACAGCGTCAGCTCATTTATAGATAACTTAGACGATATTGACTGCCTTGTGATCCTCATTCATAAAGTCACAGAGAATCACTTCAGGAGAAACATAACACCAAAACAGTTTGAAGTAAGTTCAATTCTTGATATTGCTTGACATAATTTATTTAAACATAAATGTTTAATCCGACTCCAATTAAGACTTGCAGCGAAAAGCAATGATGAAACATTTTTGTAGCACTGTGTTTACATTTCTTCAAGGTTAAACGCACATAAATTATATAATCTATTTTCGAAAGGTTTAAACGAGTTGGCAATAAATTGACTTTCCATTTAAGTAATGTGACGTAGATTTTACAAGTACACTCTTTACGATGTCTTTTATTGCAAAATGCAGAATTTATTGGTGATATATAAATACTAGGTACAACAGGAGACTGCATTAACATGTCGGAAAAAACGTCATCACAAATCAAATATACGCCATCTTAGGATCGTTATTTTCAAACTCTATATCACGAAAATCAAACAATGAACTTTACTTTAAAATCTAATTGCATAAAATTTTACATCGCTGCCATAAAGACCTTGGTTTCATTTAACATATGCATCTTAGTATGATATCATTTACCATATGCAACTTAGTATTATATCATTTACCATATGCAACTTAGTATGATATCATTTACCATATGCAACTTGGTATGGTATGATATCATTTCAAATATGCAACTTAGTATGATATCATTTACCATATGCAACTTAGTATGATATCATTTATCATATGCAACTAAGTATGATATCATTTACCATATGCAACTTAGTATGATATCATTTACCATATGCAACTTAGTATGATATCATTTACCATATGCAACACTAAGTATGGTATCATTTACCATGTGCAACTTGGTATGATATCATTTACCGTGTGCGACTTGGTATGGTATCATTTACCATATGCAACTTGGTATGGCATCATTTACAAAATGAAACTTAGTATGATATCACTTACCATATGCAACTTGGTATGGTATCATTTACCGTGTGCGAGTTGGTATGGTATCATTTACCATGTGCAACTATGTATGGTATCAATTACCGTGTGGGACTTGGTATTATATCATTTACCATATGCAACTTAGTATGATATCATTTACCATGTCCAACATGGTATGGTATAATTTACCGTGTGCAACTTTGTGTGGTATCATTTACCGTGTGCAACTTGGTCTGGTTTCATTTACCATGTGCGACTTGGTATGGTATCATTTATCACGTGAAAATTTGTATGATATCATTTACCATGTGCAATTTGGTATGGTTTCATTTACCATGTGCACCTTGGTATGGCATAATTTATCACGTGAAACTTGGTATGGCATCATTTAACGCGTGCAACTTGGTATGGTTTCATTTACCATGTGCGACTTGGTATGAAATCATTTACCATATGCAACTTGGTATGGTATCATTTACCATGTGCAACTTTGTGTGGTTAACTTAACCATGTGCGACTTGGTATTGTATCATATATCACGTGAAACTTGGTATGGTTTCATTTACAATGTGCAACTTGGTATGGTATAATTTACCGTGTGCAATTTGGTATATCAGTTATAATATGCAACTTGGTATGGTTTCATATACCATGTGCGACTTGGTATGGTATCATTTATAATGTGCAACTTGGTATGGTATAATTTACCGTGTGCAACTTGGTATTGTATCAGTTATCATATGCAACTTGGTATGGTATAATTTACCATGTGCGACTTGGTATGGTATCATTTATCACGTGAAACTTGGTTTTTATATATATTTCACGATTGGCGTGATCATAAGTGATATGTTTACTTTTTTTCATGACTATGTGAAATATATTACGATCTTTCACTAAAAAACGATATAAACTGACGTTTAATGTAGTTGGTCTGACAAACTTTCCTAAGTGAAGTTATGACGTCGCTGACATTTTGTCCCAGCTCAGTTTGCGTACAGGCTTAATTTGGTAAACAAACGGGCTAAAAAGAATATATTGTTTGTAAATCAGATAAATTTACTAAAGCAAACTTAGACAACAACAAAATTAATATGATTTATCGTGCATATATCTAGATGAAGGAATTGTCCAATTAACATGATTATTTTGCTTTGATTCTGTAAATTAAAGCAAAAGGTCTTTTAAACCGCTATCATTTACGTTCAACCTTTCCAACTGGTTTAGTCTTGTGTAAACGTCACTCAGATTAAATACCTCACTTAAAAGCTTCAATTCAAGACATGTTTTGCAATTTCCATGCTTACGACGTTTGCCGGGCACGTTCAGGAGGTTGACAACAAAAAGTTAACATTAGGCAGGTGGTTAGTAACCCATGCTATGTTCTTCAATCTTTGTTCTCCACTTCCAGGACGCGTTCTCGCTATTCACGACGTTTGTCGGAGACGTTCAAGAAGTCGATGAGTTCACATTGAACGCATGGAGAGCCACCCTCGCAACTGTCCTGTCCGTGCTCACCGAGCACATGAAAACACTCGAGGCACAGATGGATGGACATGCCTGAAAAATCGAAAACTGTTAAACTTCCAAGAAGCGTATTCTTTAGATATGGCGAAAGTGCACAGGTCCTGCCAATATTATAAGTTACGGGGTTAGTAGGTGACCCGATATGGGATATACGGGGCAAAGGAAACCATATCGGTTGAGATCGAAGCTCGAACCCGAATATGTTTTCCTGCGCCCCGTATATCCCATATCGGGTCACCTACTACCCCCGTAACGTATATATCACGTCAACAACCTATTTAAATGTTTAAATATTTCATTTATTCATCGGAATATTCAGCGAAATCGGAAAATAGACACCATTTTAGTATGACATAAATTTGGTGGCCAAATATGGCAAAATATGGGGTCACCACGTGACCAGTCCTGGATCAATGGCGTTGCGTCATGTTGGAGGCGTGATATATGAAGTAGACGGATATTGACTTATAGTATGTAAATGTACAAGGTTGAGTTAAAACAAAAACACTTTTATAACGCATATTTTAAAGCAAATATTGGTTAATTAAGTGAACCTTGTAACATTGTTTTGTCAGATCTGTTCTACCGAAATGATGTCTCGAAATCAGCTTCCGTTTGTATCAATTAAAAGAGGCGAACTACATTGTGAAATCTTCGTAAAAAAGGAATTGGTTAACAAATAAATAGAAGTTCTAATCCATATTAAAAGGTGTTAAACATGTTTTATTTGTCAATAACTTATTTACTTATGAATTGCATTAAATTATTGGAAATAAGTATGTCTGGGTTTTATTGTTTTTCTTAAGCACTCCAAAATCAGTATTATAGCTTTTATTTTAAATAACTATATTATAAAACTGTTGTATATATTGTTGTCTATAACTATTGTATTAAGATATGTAAGGATTCACAATATAGCATTGGGAATTTTATACGTTCGTATGTTACTTGGAGATTGAGTTAACAGTATATTTACATGTCTACAAATTCTGCACATATTCTGCATGGAAAGCCTTTAATAATAGTACCTTGTCGTGATATATGATTTGGGTTTTTTACAACCGTTTCTCCGTGACTTATATCATGAAAAGTTTAATTACAGACTCATACTATATTTTTTACTTGTCAATGCAAATTTAGATGATATGGTTTGAAAACTTCTGAGGAAACTGGCCTTGCTTTAGATCTTTTTAAACGTACACATATATTTAAATTCGTTAAACCAATTTAAGTATTTATTCTTGTCGGGAAACAAGAACGAAAATTTAATTAACGTATTTCTGGCTTATAAGGTGAGAGTTTTGTAATTTGTCAATTGCTCGTATTTCAAGCACGTTTTCGAAATGTACGAAAGCACATGGGCTGTCTACATGTATGTTTACCATCAACATTCAATTGGGCATTTTGGACGAATATGATGTACGAATATTAGACTTGATTAGACTCGGAAAGCATGCTTAACAATAATATTTTAGAAATCGTTCCGTATGTTTGCATTTATGATACAATTTGAAATACGAGTCGAACATTATAAACGACCGATATTCTTAAAAAAATAAGGCTCTGGGAGAAACGCAATCATAAGTAGTCAAATGAACGTGTTGTGGACGAACCTTGACCTTGACTTGTGCAAGACATCATCATCAACATCAACAGATAAATACACATAAACAGATCAAACTGCGTAAATATGAAAATAGGTTGAACCAATTGACACGTGTCATACCACCATGGTCCACAAAGAAACTTCGTCTGAATGCAAGCAGATACCTATCAACTAATTATGCGAATCACTATTATCTTAATGAACGCATTATCGTGCTCGACGTTTGGGGGTCATTGTGCTTCTGTTATGAAGAAGATGTTATTCGGTGCAATTGCAAATGCAGATAGCATGCTATAAGATAGAATTCATGAGAACGTTCTCATGTAATACAGTATACGTATAACTGGCAACTGTAACGAACACTTGCATATGACACCCTTTCTCAGTAAATTGGTAGTATTATATTTCTTTTACTTCAAACCGTTTGTAGTTATCGAAGGCAGAACGCATTTGTTGCCGTTGTTTTCTATTTGCTGTCCACAGCTAGTGAAGGCAGTACTACCGAATGGGTTGATAAATGCAATACTTGGATGTTGTTTTTTAATATAGAAACTAGATATACCGATAATATTGTCATGAAATAGCCGCTCTGCAGATTGCAAACAGCAGCAGCATTTAACGAACTATGAATCAATTGTTTAACCTTTTAACCCGGGGCACTCATGTTGGCGCATAGTGGAATAGAGAGATGATATATTAGTGTTATAGGTTCTATATTTGTCTAGTTCATAGTAAACGCTGTATTTCTATTCCGCATGATGCTTAATAACCAACTGACATGACGAACCATCGCGAACCCTTGCCACCAAAACACAACACAATCATAAGTCGTGATTTAATGGACAGATGCATAGTTTCAGTGTATTGTGTCTAAAAAACAAAAGCGCTTTTTTGGACATTGTACTGTATTATCCGTCCAGTTTTCATTATATTACTGTATTCTGTATGACAAAAACTGGCACAAACATATTTTCCTCATGATTTAGTCTGATAAGCCTGTCGTCAGGGTAACATTCTATTAATATAATAATTGTATAAATAACTTTTAAGATGCACTTTTTCTTCCAAATTATATCTACCCCAATTAATACCATTCCTTTCATTGACTGAAAAGGATGAAAAAGTATCAAAAACAATGGTTCTTACGAAGGATGCCGTGCTTAACTTGAAAGGTGCCGCAAACACAGTATTTCTTCGGGATGAGGCGATAATTGATCTCTGTAAACCTTTTATTACTCACCAATCATTTAATTTTTATGCGTTTTCCGCCATTTAATACACGGGCACAATATTGTTACCTGCAATTGATATTTTCCATAAATGCACTATTTAGTAGAAGTTAAAGGTTTATCACTAAAATTTATGTTTGTTATACATTTGTAAACATTCATTTTAAATAAGAGTGTCACTTTAAAAGGACTAGACACCAGATGATACAATTGCAAAAATAAATCCACAAACTTACATAACATTGACATCGTTGTGTACAACGCAATGACTCTTACTTACTGATGTATCTAGTCGCTTACGACACATGGTTCCTTCGCAGTCCTAACAATTGAACAGATGCAGTACCAAAATATATTCTGTTATTCTACTCCTAGCAAAGTAACTTGCCCTATTTTCTAGTTGATACATGTTATCTAATTATACTGATAAGCAAATTACCTTTATCTTGATAACTGCAATAGCATGCCCGATCTGCGGGGGTCATTGTGCTTCTGTTACGAAACTAATTGCATGATGTGGAAAGTAGATTAAGATACAAAATAAATGACGCAACGAAATTGGTCCAGAACTGGTCAATATATGGTCACCAAATTTATGTCGTACCAAAATGGCGTCTATTTTCCGATTCCGATGAATATTCCGATGAATTTATACAACATGTCAACATGTAGACAGGTTGTCGACGTGATATATACGTTACTGGGTTAGTAGGTGACCCGATATGGGAAATACGGGGAGCAAGAAACCATATTGGGGCTCGATCGAATGGTTTCATTTGCCCCGTATTCTCATATCGATTCACCTACTGACCCCGTAATTTATAATACCGGCCTATTATAATTATACAGGTGTTCCACGTGTACAAGTATTTTTTAGAGGAATTTGAAAGAAAACCGACGATTTCATACAGACTGGCGAAAAATCCAAAGTAGATCTGCGGCTTACCCAATTAACGTGCATTAGAAAATAAAGCAGATCAAGACAATGAGTACTTGGAAAATGCTGCATGAGAGCATAACCAATGAGACGCCGCTTTCGGTGGGCTCTAACAAATATTATAATGTTGTCAAACCCAAACTTAAGGTATATGAAGGACTTACATAGGAAGCTAAACAATTTTTCGATTAATTCGTAAGCTGTATATCGGTTTGCGTTGGCACTTTGACTGATAACAGACAATTGCATCAACTGTAAGTAAGTTGTTAAATCGAAAGAGGTGCTTTGTTCTACTAATAACAATTGTAGCTTTTTCTGGAAAGATATCTGCGATTGCAAATGACATGGAGATGAACAAGCTGCAGCATTATTTAGTCGGAGGGAGTTGAGGAGGAGGGAAGGTGTCCAGAGAAGGAAGGCGTACTAATGCTGTTTAATCTTCACAATGAAATTGATTTGTCGATTAAATTGTTTTAATGTTAGCCTGGCGAATTTGAACAAGCTTTTTCACATATATCAATGATATGGTAATATGTAAGTATATCATATCATATTTTGTTCCTTCAAGGATTTCAAATTATCAGTTTAGAGAAGTAAAATATATGTCATGGGGGTAATTTAATGATAACTCAAAATTTAAATTTTGAATGAAAGCAATACAATGAATACAAGAACGTAAATTAATGGCTTAATATAAATGCAAGTAACATTGTAAAGGTTAGCATAATGACTATATTTTTATGAAAACATAACATAAACGAACCTGTCAACCACTCAAAATTGCTTTGTAGGTTAAGAATTTTCAATTAATAATTTGAGACAGAACAAATATGCTCAAGTAAATAAAATGAAGATAAAATTTATTGACATATCTTTAACATTGAAACTTGAGCTATTTATTTATACTAAAAGTAATTATCATCTTTAGGTGAAATGGATGTACCATCATTTGCATAATAAATTGTTTACGTGTTTACACAGAAGTGATTATTATTGCCGCTTAAATTCAATTTGTGTCTCATTATTTGCCCATGTTTTGTCTGTTATTAAATTTGAGAGCAAACTTTGTACGAGTATGTTGAGACGTTTAAACAAATTATTATTCATTATGCATGTTTCAGAAAGGTATCTTTGCTTTTATCGAAAATAAAATGTAAACAAATGGTAAAGAACATAAGATTTTATTTGGAAAGAAAGTCTGTTCAAACTTTAAAAACTAAAAATGCTTTAATCACGAGGAAATATCTATTGGGGTTTAAAACATTTTAATATTAGAGGAGTTTTATATTATAAGTCTTGGCATAAAATTGACATGAATATGTCAGGTGATCGAGTCTTTTTGCACTGCTATATCACGTACATTACGCACCCTCTGCATTATGTGTTCGCTCTGTTTTGTAAGTGTGTTCAAACATACCTAAAGGCAAGGTTATATCATTGTTTATTATCTCAATTATAACGCTACTAGCATTTTGTAATATTTCTGCAGACAAACATGTTTACAACACAACATTGATAGCATTTTATAGAAAGCCGAGTGTCCAGTTAAGGCTACCATCACTTGTTTAAACACAAGGATTTTCTCATCTTATCACACATTTGTTGCACACCCTTAGGGAGAACATGCGACTCAATATATCAAAATCATTTTATAAACATCACAATAACAATTACTATGATGTAGAAGATTTTAGCAAAAATGCCTTAGTTACCTTCAACATGACAGAGTGACAGGGTTAATTGCGTTTCTTAAACATTGTTGATGGTAATAACAACTATGTTATGTACGTAATTAGTTTACAAATGTCATGTGTCTTGCCTGTGTTTACACTGTAGCTCTCTACTTTGGTGATGTTTATATGGCGATTTAAGAACAGCCTCTGTAACAACAAGTGTGCATATGCGAATTTAGCAACCATTTGAATTATAGCACATTGAATAAACGTATAGTTATCGTAGAGACTGTATAGAATTACAGATTATTTGAGCTTATTTACAAAGATATTATTTATCCCTTCTTAAGTTGTCTTACAATTTTAAAGATACGTTCACACACGGCTCGAATTGCGAGTGTGAATATGCTGATGTTTGTACCGACCAAAGTATTTAAAAGAGTGCTATGATCGATAAATTAATAGTAAACTAATGAAGTCAACCAAATATTTCATTAGTTTTTTTTGATTGAGGTACGATTAACGACCCAGGTCAACCGAATTTTAATGTTTGCCATATGGTATGGTCAACCTACGATCTACGACCATGGTCAATGACATTATAATATATTTCAAATGGTCGAGCAGATATCATTTCATGACCCAGGTCAACCAATTCGATAAGTATTGTGGATGGTAGAACTTCGATTGATGGCCACGGTCAACCAATTATTTGTGTATTTCCGACGGTTCAGAATACACGTTTGATGTACGAACTTCGCGTTTCACATACATGTACTTACCATGAGCACTTTATTGCGATCGCATTTCTAATCACTACGTCATATGATGATTTGAAGACGTATTACATTTATGAAGTGTCTTGATATTTCCTAAGCTAACAAATTACATAATTTTATTACATCTCAAAAACCACTCGTAATCCATAAATAAATCATAAAACTGTCCATTTTTATGTTCATAAACAAACACAAAACATTTTAAGATACATGTGGATCATCAGCATTATTTAATGGCTGATACCTAAGTAAAATCTCTGTCCGAAAATCGATTTCACCACTATAATCTCACACACTTTCAGACAGTATGAAGCCAAAACCAATTGACCAAAACATGATTTTGCTATAATGAAGTGTATTGCATGCATATCTTTCTTGTAATTGTGTTAATTAACAAACATTGTTTTTTATATAACACGCATGCTTTATGTGTGTTTTGTGTGTTCAGGTTAGGGCCAAATTTTTGTATTGGCGGCAGACGTGTTATATTCGTTGTAGATCCTTTCTGAAACTCTAATAGGCTTTTGTTTCTAAGAATTAAATCTATTTTCACTTCAATGATCTTTGTTAACTCTGTTTAATTTCGACATATAACAGCATTATACTTATTTGGTTCCTGCATCCAATTGTTTCCAAAAAAATAATAACGGGGTTTATGTTTGAACATCTGGATTTGTTTCTGTAGATTTTCGTATAAATAATGAAAGAAAAGTGTATTGATACATGTAAGGGTAGCTGCATTGAAACTGCTTCTGAATTCACTAGACTCACACTAACATTTGTTACTTTTAAACAAGTGATATCGAAAACTCGTGAAAGTACAAGAATGGAACAATGTTTATGGCCTCCAGTGAATTTGACCTTGTACAAATGCACGAGATGAGTTAAAAAATAGGTGAAATGTGGTAATGGAAGACAGGAAATGGCGACAAGCGACACTTAACTTTGTGAACACACGAGAGTAAATAGATGAGCGCTCAAATGTTAAACTTTATCTTAGGGACGATATGAATGCCGAAGCATAAGACATTCAAACGCAGAGTTGAACCAACGGTATGGGCGTCCGACTCTCAGCCAAAGAGCATGTGACTTATTTGAGGTCTTTAATGATCACATCATCATGAGCTTCCTATAAAGTGGACACCATCTTAGTTTTTAACGGACTTACAGATTATCACTTTATCTTTATCTGGACATTTAAGAAAGAATAAATGTAGCAAAGCTATAAAAGCCACATATGTCGTGTGAAAGTTTTTGTCGTAGCACTACCAGGCGGTTGTCTTTTTTCGCTCAACGAGGCACATCCAAAATAAGGTGTCTCAAAAAAATTCCCATATCAACTTCAGGGTCTTTTATTCCCTTTGATAGCGCATATCTGTTTTTTTTTCTAGTTTAGTTTATATTCTGTTACGTGAGATTAACCTAAAATGAATGAACACTTCTTTGAACGGTATTGTTCGCTTAAAATATTTCTACAGACGGTATGTTAAGGTATCATTATCAAGGACAAAAAAGTTTTAACCTACATAGTCCTTTTGCATTTGCTAAATAAAAAGCTCTGCAAATCCTTTCATTATTTCTATAATATGCTTTTGAGGTTGCTCCGCCGACTGGGAAACATGATAAGTCATTTTTGACTACGGTCACAGCAGTCATACAAAAACAATTAGCATATTGAGGGGTACATCGTTCAAAGCTTAAACCATAAAAGTGAGCAACACAGCTTCACAATACAACACACAGTGATAACATAGGCCTTAAGTCATCGTTATCAATTATCAAGTTGGTGTTAACGCCATTGAAAGGTCAATGAAACCAGTTTCGTAGTGGAAACACCAACTGAAATACTGCACTGTCACGACATATATCATCAACGCGTTATGATCACCCGGAAACAACCAATTATGTCAGAAACGTCAAAAACCAATTCGTAAATTAACAATACAGTAACTATGTTTGAAAATGGACATTACATATTACTTCCTGTCAGCACCATTTCGTTAAACCTTATGTAAATTCATAATAGTAAACAATGGTCAGTGGTGGTCATTACACTCCAACAAGAGGAATTAAATACAAAAAATGAAACATGGCCTGATTTTGTTCTTGCATATACTGCTATTGTAATAAGAAGCTGTTGCTTATGAAGAAAATATTAGCTTATTTATATCAAATTCGAAAACTTATATTACGTATACAACATGTACTTATTTCATGATATATGACATGTCAAGCACTTATGTTGGTGTACAGGAAACTGTGAACTACGTATATCTTTATAACTGGGAGTATTCTATTACAATCAATGACATACAATGCCAAAAGTCTACGTGTGCACAGTGGTTTCCATGCCATCGCCGTTACAATTGGATACTATTAACAGTGTTATTTGTCCAACTATGTCAAATTTCATCAGAAAATATTATATTTCATAATACTGTAAGCTAATGATGTGCGTGTGTGTGTGTGTGTGTGTGTGCGTGTGCGTGTGCGTGTGTGTGTGTGTGTGTGCGCGTTTTTCTGGATTTCAGTCTTACTTTTAGATTGATTACCGAAAGTTGATCAATACTTTTAGCATATTTGACGTTTCATGATTTTTTCTGTATGGTACTACAGGACACATATAATATACGCTGTCAATGCAAGAGGGTCCATTTATTAAAAAAGTTATTCCGAAGAAGACTTTCGATTGATAGAAAACGCAACAGAAACTCAAGACATTGAACATACTCAGGGTCATTAAATGAGTAATTAAATATGAGTAGCCTGAAATAAGAAATGCTAAAGTTACTAACTGTAGTGTTGATATCTAAGTTGATGATTAGGGTAAAACTTGCATTACATTGGCATTTGCCATTGCCTTGATAACATTTCAGAATTAGGTCGAACAGTACAATTATCTGAGTGTCATACTATTCATTATCTTAAAAGACGTGTATAGTTGTATATCTGTCAATGTTAAACGCATTCAAAAGTTAACTTGTTGTCATCAATGGCGTTCCAACAGATCTAAGGTTTGTGAACTAACGACTAAACTACTTCAATCAAACAGGCCAAAAGTTATTTGACTGTAAGCCTTTTATTTTCAGCCTTTTGGACAAAATTAAACGATTTGGTTGAAAATACAGGATACAGTCAAGAAAAAAACACAGTCTCATTAAAATAATTACAAATACTTTCACTTTTTCGACAGCTTTCCATAAAAATCATTTCTTTTTTCATACTTTAAAGCAAAATCGTATGGCCCAACTTCCAGGAAATTCTAATTAATCACTTGTGTAAACGTTTGTTTGAAAAAGTTTCAACAGTTTATTGAATACACGTCATCACACGAATATATTCGTACAGATGCACAGTTGTTTATTTATTTCACATCCATCAATAGCTGTATCACTCTACCTGACATTCCGAAAGTGTTTGGTCTGCAACTCTAGATTGCTATGAGTATACAACTTCAGGCCTAAATGATGGATAAATTTTCTGTATAATTGAATGTTAACACCATGAGAACAACAAGATCAGTTGTTCATCCTTGACATGTGTTGCTAAAAGTTTGACAGGTTATATGCATGCATCATTTTGATATTCTACTCACATGTTCAATGTATGTTTTATCAAAAGAGATGTGACAAGGCACAATTTAATCCAATATGGAACTGGATGTGTTGGAGATGATGATGCATGAGTGAAACTTAAATCACAGGATACTGAGAAGAAAATCTACTCATCCTGTCTTTAGAGAAATGCAGTTTTGCTGTATATTTTCATACGGGAAATGGTCAAATCATCATTGCAAATTTAATCTGAAACAACCCATATCCAAATTCAACCATATAATCCATTGTTTATAAGTTTTATGCATTCAAAACAAGGACTGCGTAAGCTCTGTGTCTGAATCTTGATTTTAGATCTTTACGTTTAAGGTAATGAGCTAGGTTTTAAAAAGGGCAGAGTGCTGTAGTAAGTGAAAAGGGTGCTAGTGGAGAAAGGGTTAATGTGTAATTGTATAATAGGCGTAAATTCAGTACATGCAACTGGTCATCATATGACACAAAATGCTGACACATAAATCGTTTCTTGTAGTTGCACAAATTGTTTTTGTTTCAAACACAAAGTTTATATAAAAGCATTAGTAATTAACATCTTTGAATCTAGATATGAAGATAATGCCTTATACTTTGGTCGTAAGACCATTTACCATTGATCCAAACAGCAGATATAACACGATAGGTTTACGTGGCTGGATGTATCTTCTCTCCTTTATATACACTTGTAGAAACCGTATCGAAAGTATACATCAGTTTGAAGTGCAGTGGCTAGGTATACAGTGGGTGTTCTGTAGGATTAAAGGCAAGGCTTTAGGACATAAAGGTAATATTAAATACATAATTTTGCTGAACCTTCAAAATAAACATTAAAATTTTAAAAATAGTTTAAAACTTTCAAATAATTTTACATCTCTTTATTTAAGTGAGGCTTTACTTTTGTAGAACTGCTAAGTTTATACTATAAAACACTTGTTTAAAATTAAATTAAAATTAATATCGTTAAAAAAATCTACAACTTAACTTAAACAGTCAATTAAGCTTTAAACCAATGAACAACATTCGTTTCGAAAATATAACTTAATGATGGATTTTATACATTTGTTTATTTATAACTCAACTGTAATTAGACTGGTTAAATTATTTGTGTGTTAGGTTTAGCTCTTTTAAATAAAATGGACACTATAAATCAAGCCTAAATAAAACTAGGAACGGCAATATTATGAGATAAACGAGAGGGAAATAGTCCTAGTTGTCTAGATACTTAGTATCTGATTACAGTCGAAACTCGATGGCTCGATATTCTAGGGACCGGCCAAAGTATTTCGAGCCTCGAGAATATCGAGCCAAACGGGATTGCTTACAGAATGTTATTTTTGCACTTGTTACATAAAGTCTTATTTGCATCGTTTGTTATTGACTACGCTATCTCCGCAAGAGAAGGAAGAGTATTTATTGGGCATACTTACGCACACTAAATTTCGTAATATGACTTATTCGATTATTAAAAAATATCATTTTTTTTTTATTTATAATAAAAATAAATTTATGCGAAAACAAGCAGTGTAAACAGTGGGTAACACAAACATAGCTTAAAAGTTATGTCAAAATGCATAGTAATTTAGGGATGGATAAGTTAATTACAGACAGAACTTAAAGTGATGGCATGTTTATTCAAACTGTTAAACCATTTAAATTTGATAATGATTATATTATCAGTCAAGCAATTTTAATCGATTAGCGCCTTGTGCTAAATGAAGCCAATCAAACAAATCAAGGTGTGAGATTCTTAACTGAACCCGCGAAAATGACATCGACCCAAGCAAACAAATCAAAGTGTGAAATTCTTGTTTGGGACCGCGAAAACGACTTCGAGCGTGGAGAAATATCGACCCTCAAGATATCGAGCCATCCGATCGAAATTTATATGAACAAAGAGAAAATAAATATCGGTCCTTTTAATTTGGTTCGAGCCAACGAGGATATCGAGCCATGAGATATCGAGCCAACGAGTTTCGACTGTATATTGATTGTTTTTATCTTACTTGATAAACGAATTATCGATGAGCCCGATCTGACGGGGACATTTGATTTCGTTACACTGATTAGTTTGTTATAATGCCCTTGATAAGCGACATTTATATCGAGTGTCCAATATTCAGACGATGACCCTATATATTGGTGTATAAATTAATGTTTCCGGGTATTTTGGTAGTAAGTATCAAACGTTCCCAAGCCTTCGCTATGTGGTTTTGATAACTCGAACAAAAACTTTATTGAGGTTTTGTTAAGATTATAAGCAGCACGTAAATACGCATAATTCATTATAAATCGAGTCACAACAAATTAACAAGATGTCAAATAAAAAGGTCTACCAAAGCTTTACAAAAGATTTTTATTTGGCATCTTGAGAATTTGTTGTTACTCGAATTGCAATTTAATTTTAATAGTATTTTGAAACTTAGTAAACATAATACGTCAGTGTCGCTTGTTAACTAAGGAAAATCGACACTTAATCTACCGTAGCCAGTAAATATACAAAAGCACCAAATTAGTTTGACAAAGTTTAAGCTCATATACCCCGTCGTTCCAGCCAGAAACATGATGGCTTTTGCAAAAGTGACAGACTAGCGAAGATGATCTGCCATGTTCATCATAATCTTACGATTTTTATTTTCTATGACGTTTTAATGTTAAAATACAAAATGTTATGAGCGTTGTAAGCTTGTAATTCATTACATCAAGGAGGAATATCACAATTGATTCAAATGAAAAAGTGAACTACTTAATAAAAGTAAATATTTATTATAGAGAACATAATGCGAAATGGAGTATCTCCTATTTAGGCCTTAGATACATCAAAGCGAAGCAAAATGGCAAGGCTTAACAGACGCTCATATCGAGTACATTCCTTAATGCTTAAAGGACACTCAAAGTGAGGAACAATGGAACAATGGCATACACCCGAAGACAGGTGCATTGTTCAATGTCTAAAATGAAATCAGAATGAGACACAATGTGCAAGACCTGACCTTTTCAAATCTTATTTCTCTTTTCACAGATAATCAAAGCGAGGCACATTGTAAAATGACTAACAGACACACTAAAGCGAGGTACAGTGTTCAAGACCTAAAAAAGCCTAAAGATAAGCACAATGCTCAATGCCTTACATCAATTCAAAGCGAGGGACAATGTTCAATGCCCACTATATATTCAAAGCGATGTATAATGCCTAACGGTTAAAATGAGGAAAATGTACAATGCCAGAGTATCAGACACTCAGCGCGATGTACAAAGTTCAAGGTCAAAAACATACCCAAAAGGATTCACAATGTTGAGTATATACTCAAAGCGTGGCAAACATATATTTGCATAACCAATATTCAAAGCGAGGCACTACGATCAATGCCTATCAGATATTCAAAGCGAGGCACTACGATCAATGCCTATCAGATATTTAAAGCGAGATTTAATGCTCAATGTTTAATAAACACTCAAACAGAGGTACAATGGTCAAGGCCTAAAAAGCGATGTTAAATAATGTATTTGTAATCCTTTTTTCTTTTACTTAAATCGTGAATAATAGTTTCATAGAACATGACAACATTTCCGTGATATAAATATTATCGTTTATTTCTTTAATTGAACATTTTGAATATATTAACTGCTTTACTTGTTAGCTTCCATTTTGTAATTGTAATCAATCGTTACAAAGCTGCATATATTCTGACTTGATTAAATATGTAGACAAAGTAATTCAAACTTTACTTCCTTTGATATGAAGAATAACCAAATAAACAATTGGATAGGCTCCATTCATTTTTGTTAATCAAACACTTACTTATCTCAGGTTTATTGAGTTAACTACAACTGTATTTACTTTTCTATTCTTATATTTATTACAGCCGATTTTAATCGATTGTTTTCAAGCACTTGTCAACTTATCAGTTTATTTTATTATATCTTTTACTGCGGAATAAAATGAAAACGTCATACATAAATTGACGGTCACAGAAAATGAATACAATTTAGGTCTACATAAAGCCATGCAAATTATGTTTAGCTAAAAGGATGCAATACCAAATGTTATGTGTGGATGTTTGTACAAATGAACAAAGTAACGTAACAAGTAAGTAGGATAATGCGTGAACCCTCATTGAATACAAATTCATTTCGTCATTTGCATTTGTAATGATTTTTAAACAACATTGCCTTAATCGAATCGAAAATCACATAGTAACAAATTAATTTAATCATTTAGATCAGACAGAAAAGGACAAAAAGACAGCTACAAGTCAACTTAATCTGTTTCGTTTAATTTATGGCGTATCATACCACTGAAAACAAAATGGGTGAGTAACCATATGATTGTTTGGTTGGTTTGTTAGTTGGTCACGTCCGGTTTGTTGCAAAATGTTTGTGGAGCAAATTAGCTAGATAGCTTATTATGGATTTGTTTGAAACTTGTTACAAATGATCTCCAAACATTGAACAGGTGCCTTACAATTTTTTGCTTGCAGACAGATGACCTGTATTTGCATCATTAACTCGCATTTATTGCATTGACTTAATGATAAGAAAATAATATTATTAAGATGATGATTACAAAAGTCTAACAACCGGTATTTGCTTCTGTAATTGTTGTGTGGCAATTCCGGGAACGGTTCACTGTACTTATATAGAATTAACAAATATTATGTAGATAAAAACAAAAATGAAACTGTAGAAAAAAGTCTAAAGGTTAACCATATATTCATGTTTAAGTTATTGTTCTCGCTGTTTGGACTTCTTGAAATGGTTTAATTTACATTTTAATTAAAAAAAAATCATATTATAAAGTAAAAAATCCCAGGATGTTCCAATTTATCACTTATTCTTGTTTAAATGCTTGTTGTTTGAAAGGTTTAACAGTTTATTGAATATGTAAGCACACGAATATTTTCGTACATATGCACAAAGTTGTTTATTTGTTTCACATCCGTGGACATGTTTCAGACTACCTGACATTCCGAAAGCGTTAGGTCTGCAACTCCAGTTTGCAATGAGTATAAAACATTTAGTCCAGCTAATAGATACATTTTCTGTATAATTAAATTCGTCATACAATGATAGCTTCCACATCCCTTGCTCATTCTTGAACTGTGTGGCTATATGTTGCTAAAGATTGGAACGGCAATATGCAAGCGCTAGTTTGATATTTTGCTCACATGTTCAATGTATGTTTTCTCAAAAGAGATGAGACGAGGTACATTATAGTCCAATATGGAACTGAATGTGTTGAAGATGCAATAGCGAAATCTAAATCTGAATGATTCAGAGGGTAATACCTACACAATCTGCCCATATAGAATTGCAAATTTGCTCTCTTTTTCATACGGACAAAGGTAAAATAATGCATATTCAAAATTATCAATATGACAATATGTAAATTTAACCTTATAATCCATACCAAATAAGTTGCATGCGTTCAAAAACTAGAACTACATTAGCTCAGTGTCTGGATATCGATTTCAAACTTTAACGTTTAAGGGTATGAGCCGGGTTTTATAAACGCCAGAGTGTTGCCGAAAGTGGATAGAGAGAAGGGGCTAATACGCAATAATTGTAGAAATGGCGTAAAATCAGTACATGTAACCGGTCATAATATGACACAGAATGCATTTTTTGTACCTGCACAAAATTTACAAAAACACAGAGTTTATATAAAAACAAAAGTGATTAATATCTTTGATTCTGGATATTAAGATAATGCCGTTTCCTCTTGTCACTATAATTATCTAGCATCGATCCCAACAGCAGTCAAACACGATGAGTTACGTGGCTGGGGGTATCTTCTATCGTATACATAAACTTGTAGACACCGTATCGAATGTGTATATCGGTCTGAATTGCAGTGGCTAGATATAGAGTATCTGAAGGATTAAGTGCAAGGCTTTAGAACATAAAGGTAGGATTGAATCTTCATTTATGCTCAACCTTCGAAATAAAAGTTTAAATTTAAAAATTGTTTAAAAGTTTAAATTAATTTTTTATCATTTTATTTTAGTGGGTGTCATTTTTAACTGTTAATTTTATACTATAAAGTTTAAAACTTTAGGTAGGTAATACAATTTAGACTAATTTAAAGAATCAATTTGGCTTTAAACCAATGGACACTCTTCGTTGCGAAAAAATAACTTGATGATGGAATCTATACATTTGTTTATTTATAATACAACTGCCATACGACTGGTTTAAATATATATATTTGTTAGGTTTCGCTCTTTAAATAAAACGTACATTATGATATAAGCCGAAATAAAACTAGGAAAGGCAATATCATGAGATTAAAGAGAATGAAAGAGTCATAGTTGTCTAGATACACCGTATCTGAATATATTATCTGCTTTATCTTGCTTGATAAATGCATTATCATGCCCGATATGACGGGGTCATGCGCCTTCGTAACACTAAATAGTTCGTAAGCATGCTCCTGATTAGCGACACTAATATCGACTCGAATGGCATTTTTTTCTTCTCATTTGTTTTTTACACAGAGCACAATACACAAGACACATACATTTAGGCAGAAATGGCATTAACAATTATATGGGGTTTTTTCAACTAATCCCCCGCCCCGCACACACGCATACAAACACACACGCATCCACTCAAACGTACACAATCTTCAAATCCCTCAAGCTTTTTTCCCCTATTAAATGGATTTTCGAAGCTAAGTATTGTAGTTCGTTATATATATATGTAAAGGTAAAAAGCAATAATATTATATTGTTTTAAAATACTGAACCAAATACTGGTTATAATGGTTATAATGAGCAATTCATGACTGTATAATACGTTATGTTGGAGTGCCAAATTTACTTTGAATTTTATCTGGGGATCGATGTTTAAAACGTGCCATTTGTTCTCTTGGGTATCATATCTATCATTTAACAGTGCGAGTTTCGATTCAATTCTTTTTCTCAATATCAAACACTGTGTGTATGAGTTGAAGGTCGGTATAGTGTTTTTATATTTCATAGAAAAGATATAAATTTCATTAACAAAATTAAATTAAATTAATTAAAGTTGCATATGACTGTGTATTAGGATTTATACTATTATTAATAGTTTCTCATTGTTATCTTAGGAAAATCGAGACTTAATCTACTGAACACCCAATTAGTTTGAAAGGGTTTAAGCTCATAGACCCCGTCATGTTAGCCTAAAACATTACACCTTTTTTGCAAAAGGGACAATCGTGCATGTATGATCTGCCATTTTCATCATAGTGTAAATATCGTCTTACGAACTATATTTTATATAATGTTTCAAATTTTGAACAGGTGTCTTTCTGACTTTTGTGGGAAAAACATAGCGGCTAGTTCGACCTCTTGTTAGCTCTTTTTAAACAGTCTTTTGAAAAAAAATGCGGGTCATTTAAAAGAGACAAAAAGGGAAAAGACAAATTAAATTATATGAATATACGTGGCGTCACATTGAAGTGAATAATAATAAACAGTTTTCTGATGAAAAAGAAAATTTGACGTGATATTTGTTAATATCGTCTTTCGAAATATGCTTCATATAGAATTTCAAACAATATAGACTTGTTGAAGTCATTACCTCTTTCATGTTTTGCAATACAGCGACCCTTGTGTATATGAAGTGTAGATGTTATTTTTCATTTCAATTTAGCGACACTTGGTAATATGAAGTGTACATGTCGTTTTGTGTCTACTACTGCTCGAGTGTTTGTATGATCCATGAAGTTTTGTAGAGATAAATGTAGTGTTTAAGTTATTCAAAATTGAAATAGTATGTGTATCATATTCATTTGTCTCAAATCTGGACTGTATACGTTTATAAAGTAAGCACTAAAAATCGTTTACATTGTCAATTCAAGCAAAACACAGATTCATGAATGCCACACTCACTCAAAAGCGAGGCGCAATGATTTAGACCTAACATTAGCTAAAAGCTAAGCACAATGTTCAATGTCTTGAAAACATTCAAATTGAGGCACAAACAGCGAACATGTATACTTAACGTGAAGAACAATGCTCAATGACTTACAGACACTCAAGGCAGACAATGTTTAATGCTAAACAAGCACGAATTTATCGCGAGACACAATGTTAAATGTCCAATAAACATTCAAAGCGATGTACAATGCCTTACGGATAATCAAAATGAGGAAGAGGTACAATGCATCTCAGACACTCAAAGCGAGGTACATATTTCAAGGCTTAAAACATACTCAAAGTTTTGCCCAAAGGACATCTATTAACCGCTCTCCTTGTTAATTTCCATTGTTTAATTGTTATCAATCATTACTTTTTGTAGAACTTCATATGTTCTCCTTGGATTAAATAAAGACAAACTACTTCAAATTTTACTTCCTATAATTTTTAGTGTAACCAAATAAGCATTTGGATGAGCTAAATTCAATTTCGTTAATCAAACACTAATTTATCTCAGGTTTATTGAATTAACTTCAACGTTATTTACTGTTTTATTCCAATATTTATTACAGCCCATTCTAATCGATTGTTTTCAAGCACTTGTCAACTTTGCAGTTTATTTTATTATATCTTTTTGCGGAATAAAATGAAAACATCATAGATCAATTAAATGTCACATTAAAGTGAATATTTTTACAATTTAAGTCTATTACATGCAGCAATGCAAATTCTGTTTAGCTGAAAGGATGCAATTCCAAATGCTATGTTTGGATGTAAGAAAAAATAAACAAAGACACGAATCAAGTAAGGAGGTGTGTTGTTGTGTAGTGTTGTTTCAAAAATCCTTGTGTTTTTTTCTACTGGCGTTGGTTGTGTGTAGTATTGAATGTCTGTTGGTTTTAAAAAAAAACTAATAAATATTTGACTGTTATGTAGATATTTATGTTTTTCTTTACCATAAAATCACAAATAAACAATGTAATTCTTACTAACTAAAAAGAATATTTTTTAATTTGTTTGTTGACCTGTCTATTTTAACATTATTTTGATTATTCCATACGAGCCTTCGATGAAGCAATATAGGTAATCGTGAAAGAAAACATATCAGTTGCTTTGCAGAAATATTTTTCCGAAGAATTTCAAAAAAGGTTAAATGATAATAATAAAAGATATAACAATGTTCTGCCTATAATTGTGTCATTCTGGTTATTTACTGAAAAAGTCCCCGGCTGCCAAAGTCAAAGGTAAATTTACCACAGGTAGGGCATCTTAGCGCTAATATTGTCACCGAGTGTAAATTTCGTTTCATAAACTGCGTGTATGCTGTTTTTGAACCATAAACTGTAGATTTGAAATATCCATTCAAGTATTCGCGTTTAACCCATTCATGGTTTTGAAAGGACATGAACGTTACATTATTCGCAGTGTATCATTTCAAAAGAATCACTTATGTACAGATTTAATTAGATAACCTGTATTATATAAAGCTTATAAGGTTAATTTTTGAGCCTAATTATCATAAACTTAAATGTTCTTGAATGATCACAACTTCAATTATTTAGACAGTGTCAGTGACTTTTAAGTGTCATTCACTTATGCGATATTGTATACAATTACTTTGGACAAATTTAGCAAATCATATTGATATGACAGGTATAAATGCACTGAGTTCTGCCTGTGTCAACATACATAAACTTCTTTTGAAATTGTAAAATAATACAAGACCTCCGACTGAATCCATATGCATTTCGCCATTGGCAGTTGTATTGGTTATGATATTGCCCTAATCGATTCGACAGTCACCTGGTTTGTTTCGTGTATGTCATATTATATATAAGTGTTGATTGGTCACGTTCGGTCTGTTGAAAAATGTTTGTTGAGCATACTATAATCAATAAACAACCATTTATTGTATATAAAATGTGTTGCTAATCGGACCACAGCTAATCTGATTTCTTAGACCAATATAAGTGTTTTTATAGATTTAAGTATTATTTTCCTTTTTAAACAAAGGCTTTATATGATCACGTTACGATTAGCGGACTTTTATGAATTTTTAATTCCATATTTAATAAATGGTGTTATGTTTGTATTGTGATAATTATTTGCTTCTCTTATTTTTTAAGAATATCCATTTGCCTGTATTAACTGATTAACTGATTAACGTACATGTACGGATACATATTGTATGTATGAACATGGACCAGACAGTAATAAACAATTGATATTATTCGATGAAGCAATTGTCGACATATGCATCTGTATCAACTACAAATATATACGGCGTAAAACAAATTATTAATAATATCCAACTGAGCTGACGGGCATTTTCTTTATCAATTCGTGTTATCTGATAAGAGGATGATATAGTTACAGGTTCATATATCTTTAAACGACATTTAAACTGGCCGGTTTTTGCTTCATTAGCTGTTATTTTATGTATTGCAATAAGGATGAGGTCCAACATTAAGTGCGTGTGTTAAGCAAATGTGCAGCTGAAATCTAGAGGTATTTTTTTATCACAGTCCTGGTTTTAAAATAAAATTGACAATGGTAATGTTAGAGTGAATTGGTAAAATAAAAAGTAAATAGTATATTGTTGTCTTTTTGACACGTTTGTGAAAAACTACAGAAACAAGATTAGTAGCCAACAGCTACAGACAAGAAACATGGCTAACAGCACAAAACTCCACAAACATCACAGTGCATATATAATATGTAACAAACTAAGTATATTTATCAAGGACTGTAAGGTAACTCCTTGGAACGGTTAGTACAATGTAAATTTACTTTCAGAAATGAGACAGCAATTACTTTGCCTTTATAGTACTTGTGAGAAAGTATTTTAAGAGACCTTTGAAGTGTCCAAATGTTAGTACCCTTTAATCCCGCTCTGTCACACAGAGAAACACAGTGATTAACAGGTATTACTGTGAAGTGGTTTGACTCTTTGACAACCAATTATCCAATGCATCAAGCTGTGCTTTAAGAATGTTTTTGAGAAAGAATTTAATTTGTTGACTCCCGAAACTAGTTAGTATCACAGAAACACGAAAATCTGGTCGTAAAGCAGCGTGTGTGAGATAACGTAAACAGGTCATAAATTGTGGAAGTGGCTACAAAGAGATTGATTAATTTGGTCTCATTCATTCGGTCTCTGTAACATTGTGAGGCGAAGACATGTTCATTTTGTCGAATGCAAATAAAGTCACTTTTGCTCACTTCCTTATTACACCAACAATTGTAGCAAAGGCTGTATACTTTTAAACCTTGATTATGATGAATCATAAACCTAAATAAAAAAGACAATTTAAAGCAATCTTATTTTTGTATTTTTGAAGGTCCTCAATCTTTTGTACAAAGATGTAAGATTTTAGTCTATACGGATTTCAATTTCGACACATGTTCAAAATGTTTGAAATGAAACGAAAGCGACACTAGGTCTCTCAAAGCTCGTTAATGTACAAGGTGCGTAGAGTATTTAATCTGAAAGAGTAGCAGTTAATGTTTTTAAAGCATTACCGCTTTCCTTACAAGAGAAAAGCTCATGTGTCTAAAGTGACAGACTGACTGGGTAAGACTGTTTCAGATCTTTTTACAAATGTTTTAGATATTCCATTTCAAATATCATTATATATTAATTTGAAAAGCAGTATCTTCTTTAATATACAGATTTATAAACTGCACTAGTTTAAAAATGATATTATTTAGATAACGTTTCGAACATGATCCTTGTTTTCTGTTGCTAATTTGCCAAAATGCCATTAAAGCAGAAATGTGTCATAGTTGGAATACTGTCATACGATTTATTCCAGATATCAAAACAGAAGAGTGTTTGTATTGAGCTTCGAATGGTTTGTCTATAATACAATATAAGTGTATATAAAGTATACATATTATTACTAGTTGACTCTTCAGCCGTGCTTTTTTGTGTTAGATCGTTATATATTTCACCGAAATTCATATTTCACGAGTGGAGTAAGAGCGAGTAGAATATCAACTCCTGCTGATAACGAGGAGGCATTCATTGCGATCTTACGCTGAAATAATAATCGATTACGTGTATTCTAAATTGAAAAAAAAACGCACTGTATAATAATGTTACCTGAATTCGGACATGAGGTCCGTATTGTTTTTACACAGCCCTCTATGGTATGGCATTCCATTTTGGCAAGACATGCTTGACTTTCGAAACATTGACTACTTTTAAAATGATATTATTACAGTTTGCAACAGCAAAGACATCAGGTTCGATTTCACTGATATACTTCAAAAAACACATGAAGTCGTCTTATGTTATATTGTGTCAGATGCCATAGAGGGTCAAGCCGAGGTTGACAGTAACGCTTCGATGGTAAACATTATATCCTAATATCCTCCATGGCATATAACATTTATTCCATTACACGGAACAAATATTGTTTACGTCTGTTACGGCTGCAGTTACGATTATATCAAGATCATATCAACATTATCATGAAGCCAGAATACTGAGTGTATAGTCTTTAACATTGTGACGCAAAGACATATTCATTTTGTCGAATGCAGATAAAGCAGATTTCGAAACTTTTGCTCAACTCCTTTGCCCACAAACAATGGTAGCAATGTGTGTATTCTTGTAAATAAGATTCTTGCGAAAGATGTACCTAAAATCTAATGACAGTTTAAAACATTTTAACATTTTAATTGTATTCAGATCGACGCATATTTCATGCAATGTACCATAATACCAAATCAGTTTAAAAAACAATATGAGTGAAATGAGGTTTAGAATAAATGTTCTATTCATGCAAAACATGCTAAAATACTTTAATTTTAACAAAAGCGACACTAGGTCTTCCAAAGCCCGTTAATCTACAAAAGTGCATAAAGTAATTAATTTGAAAGAGTATCAGTTAAAGCTTTTAAAGCATGACCGCCTCCCTTACAAATGATAGGCTCATGTTTCAAAAGTGACTGACTGACTGAGTAAGACTATATAATACCTTTTTACAAATATGTTAGAACGATCGTTGTTTTCTGTAGCTAATTTCTCAGGTTATGTTTTGAACATGTTCCTTGTTGTCTGTTGCTTATTTCCGAAAATGCCATTAGAGCAGAAATTTGTTACAATTCTAATAAGAATATTGATATATAATCTTATTCCAGTAAATTATACGTATCATTACTAGTTGTAAAAAAACATCATTTTGTGTAAATAATGACGTCTTATAGTTGAAATTTGTAATAGCAATGCGCAATTGTCAATAAAGTTTGCTTGATATATTTTGTGTCCGTTGTATACGCCAAACGTCCATGTTTCTCATAGATAGGTTAATTACTTGCAACCCAAATATTTCATTGAAGAAAAATCTGAACCAAATATATATGTTTCTATAGTGTTAAAGTTTAGTTATGATGTAACAATGTTATTGCAAAGAAAAACGTGTTATTATAATTTGATAACAGAAACAAGTTAATAGGATCAGTTGACGTATCTAACACCAAAGACTGTCATTTAAAGTCAACTTGACCATTTGAATGAGATTCTTGACTGAAATTGTATCCTTCGTAATTGTGAAATGTAATGAACGATTAGGTACTACTATTACACACGCGTTATATTTTGACTGTTAGAAAACAAAAATGAAAGACATAAAATAAAAAAAATAAAACGATATACAATCGATCCGATATACATCAAGAAATCAAATTTTAACCTATACTTATTTAATATGGAATTAAATTTTATGAAATTCTACATATGTCCTTCAGATGACTTATTATCGTTATTGGCGTAACAAATCCATCTATCATCATGAGATGAGAATATTTCTATTTGTAAATCCATTCAGACACATGATCCTAAATAGAAATCAGCGGCATATGCTACCAACGTAGTAATAAACATTTTGTAACATTGGCAGGCGCCCTTGTCAAAATCTGCAACTGTAAATATAGCCAAATACGATGCTTTCTTTACAGGAGTTATATAAGCCATCGTTTTCTAGCTATTTGTAACAATCTGTTGTACATAATGTGTGTAAATATTGCGTGCCTTTTATTCTATTATTCATTAAAAGGAACAAAAGCAACATTCAATTATTGTGATTGGAATGGCATTGATTTTTATATGTCACAACGAATGTATTGCCTGAATATGAGCCTAGTTGCACACGTATCTTTATTTATAAAAATTATGCCATCTTTGATGTGCAAACTACCATTTGTTGGTTTTTGTTTAGTTTGAGTTCGGATCTTACAATTCGAAGTTCAAATATTTTATAGCAGATTTCATTAGCTATAATGTCGAGTGACATGCTTAAATATAATTAACTAAATACAAAATTCCAAAAAAGGGTAAATTATCCTTTCAGTCAGCTTTCTCATCTCCTTATTAAAATTGAAATTAACAATACTTTTGAACTTAATTATGTTATCATTTCAAAAGTAGACGTGCTTAAAATTCTGAAAAAAAAAGCTGCTACCTTTAACCCTTTTGTGAAGTGACAACAAAATAATAAGTGGGGGAAATAAAAAATAATGAATGGAAATACAGTTATTGGCTTTTCTATTGTGTTTTGTGTTAATCCGTGACCTTTCACCATTCGTCCATTTGTGGCATTTTATCCCATCACGTCAACTATTTTCTGATTTGGGCGAGTGATGCAAATCTTTCAAATAATCGCGTTTGCATTAACCTTCAATTGTCCAATGGATCAAGATGTATACGCTACATTGTTGGACCTTGGAAAATAGTTTAGTGGCACAAACCAAGGCATCATTGTTTGCAGGATACCAATAACTGGGAATAAATAATGATTGTGTAAAGAATTGACTTATTTACGAAAGTGGTAACTCAGTATTGTACATGTATTTAACAAATTTACAATCGAAGGTTCGGTATCCCGAATCGGTGGTCATGTGAAAGGAGTTTAGCAGAAGACGCTAATACAACTGGCTTATATGACGTCTAACGCTTTCTTCGTTTGACACAAAAGTTAAAAATTCATTTATATTGCGTTTCTTCAAACATTTTGTAAACAAAAGTAATTCAGAGTGGCTTATCAAGCAAAAACGGCATTTTATCTAAACAATATGATCAATAAAGGAAGTTCCTAATCAGATGCGCTTTTGGAGATCACTGGGTTTAATTACATGACAAAGGTGAGGAACATGCCTTTGCAAATGGTCGGTCTTTGTTGTTTATAAGTTGTGTATCTCGCTATTGGGCTTAACTTTGTGCATTTGAACTGGTCATCCTTTAAGTTTTGGCTCGTGTTACTCTTTATGTCAAATTAAACAGCACTTTTCAACTGGATCAATTCACTGCATAGCAATAAAATCAATACCGACTGACCAAACATACTGTTGCGGCAATTGTTCACAGGATATAACTGTAGCATAGCATTTCATAGGAATACATAAGTGTTCTTATATATGTAAGTGTGAGAAGCAGAGACACATTCAAAAGATCGTATTTACTTCGATCGTTATATCGAAAATGAACGAACGAGTGTTAGAATAATTTGGTCGTACAGTTATTTTGGAAACACCCAAAGCTTGACAACAAAAACCTCGGTACCTAATTGTAAAACATTCTTGTACTGTGCGATTAATGCTACATGGTTACAGGTTATGTCAATTAAATCAAACAATAAATGCTAGAAATTGGCAGGTTATGTCGGTTAGATCAAATAATAAATGCTAGATCATGGTAGGTAATGTCGTTTAGATCAAACAACAAATGATAGACGATGGCAGGTAATGCCATTTAGATCAAACAAGAAATGCTAGACGATGGCAGGTAATGTCATTTAGATCAAACAAGAAATGCTAGACGATGGCAGGTAATGTCATTTAGATCAAAGAAAAAAATTAGTCTGAAGTATTAACTGTTCATATTTGAATCAAAATGGTTAAACTTGGTATTCCGATGTGTATTGAAAATTGTGTTATACGCATGCTTATGATGGAGAAGTTTATTACATTGTCACAATTCCTTTTATCAATCTGGTTCTAAAATTGATGTAACTTGTAAGCAGATTTACTAAGGACAAAATTTGAAAACTATTTTGATCATGACAACGAATGATGGAATGATTAAAAATCCAATCAACTAAATGTTCATATTGATGTTGTATAAAAAAGAACAGATATTTATTTCATGCGTTTTATGCAATGTCTCTCAATACACATTTGTATATAAAGGTGTTGACCAACGATTGAATATGTTCAGTATCCGAAATAAATCCTAATTTCATACACATTTATGAAATAAATCTGATTTCCACCAAAAAGAGCAGTACAGTTTATTTCTAATTACACTTTAAATATCGATACCTATTTGCATGTATGTGTATGTTTTGACTTCTAGTTGAACTTCGAATTCAAACTTATACTTCTTTATTTCTTCTCAACGTTTAAATTAGCAAACCTAAGTAAGCGTGTGTATGCTCTTGAGTCATTATTTTGATCAAACACAAACTTCCATGGCTTTATTTAATGTACCAAAACATTATTTACTTTCCTTTTCAATAATTTATTACACCCGACCTCCAGGTACTTATAGCGTACCATTTGTTTCATATACATTCAGATAGAACAGGTTCAATGTGCGGAATAAGTGTATTAGGTGATATAATGTTATGTACGATATGTAGGTCTACGGGAGGCGGATTGGGTTGTTTTAAAAGTCTTGTTCAGTAATTGAGTGGGTGTTCATCTGAAACAAGCTCTAATTGTTTGGATATTAGAAATATTCAAGAATCATAAACAAGTAAGCGTGATTTGTTGACCATTTAATTTTACGATTTTCTTCAATTTTATTTAAATTGATGTAATTGCGAAAACATAAATTGCTTGAATTACATTATTTCATTGAGTAAATTGCTTCGATACTACACATTTAAACTTTTAAGTAATAATGTAGAAACATATTTTCGTATATTTCTTAATATTATTAATTGCATACACTTGAATATATCTAGACTCAAGAAGAAACTATTGCCTTTGCGTTCGAAATAAATCTTTGAAATGAAATATGGGCAAGCAAACCTGAATATTTTACTAATTCAGTATTTTGAATGCACTTGACGGGCACATTCGTTCTTCAATCATAGTGTGACATTTTAAAAAAATCGTTTATGTACATACTTAATGAGATAATCTGAATACTTTGAATGTTACAATTCAACTTGAAAATGTACTTGATAGTTGGCTATTTTACCTTGATAAGCAATGTCTCTGATATGATAATGTCCTTATGATATATATGTAGGTCTCAACCTAGTTATCTGTAAATACCTCTTTGAAACTTACAGTTCCCAACTTAGTTGCCTGTAAATAACTTTATGTTACATATAAAGACCTTGGCCTAGTGCGTACTTCAAATTCAAATAGAATGTAAGAATATTTGAGGACATCGTTACGTTTTCCTGTAGATAACACTTATGACAGATTAATTCAAATGTTTTTCACTTAGTCTTGAACCATTTTGAGACCGGTTTATTATATAAGCTTAAACGTATATTTTATTGTTTATTAATGTCTAATTTGTTTAAATAAAATTAATTTGACGGAAAAGGGGAGGAAAAAATGTTTACATTGCTATCACATAAACGTGTTATTTGTCATGTAAGCCATTGTTTTGTATCTTGGCTTATGATTAATGATGGATGTATCTACTGAAAAGCATACTCCGCCAAATTTACACTCGATTAAAATTACCTTTGTGCATCAAGAACCATAAGGGTAAAATGCTGTCTAATATTGTAATATCAAAACAAGTGCTATACCTATTTCACACTTGTAAATGGTGATTTATTTAAGGTATGTCAACAATCTTCGTTTAAATATTGGCTACTCGATTTGCCCGTTTACTGTTACCAACTGACATACAAGACCAAACTATGTTTGAAAGTAGGTTATTTGCATTAGTTTTCTTCAAGGGTTGTCGAAGGCAAGCTAAAAGCTTATTTAGAACATCCGAATTCTTCAAACGCAAGGCAAAACATTACCATGAGATTCAGTTGTATCCTTGTTCGTTACAACAATACAAAATTAAAAAACTTTGGCATTTTTCAGGTTGTATCGATATTTAAATGCTGTTTAATTGTTACATGCCTGTGGAATATATGTTAAATGTATTCTCAAATGAAAATATATATATTCATTGTTCACAAGATTATACTTTCTACAGAAGAATACACACTTATACAAACCCTGTTTAAACAAGAACTGAAATGTTTCATGTGTTCGACTTAAGTCTTCCTTCCTCCCACAACAAAATCGATGAAAAGAGTCGCGTACTTTGAGTGCATGTCAAACACTGCAAAACTGCAAAAGAAAGTTATATCAATATATTGCAACCTATGTCGACAGGGGGGCTCGCTCTGCACACATGAAACTTTTGAAATGTATATGTAACAATTGATATTTAGAGTGAGGTTGTTTAGTGGTAAAGAGATTCACCGCGTACCGAGGTTCAAGTCTGTCAATTTAGGGAATGAACCAAGCTGGTTCAAATGACATCTAGTCATATTTATATTCGATTGCAGTTTAAATGATATATTTATATTCAACCCATATTGGTATTATCTCAGGAAAGAATGGGTGACATCGTCGACCCCGGTACGGGCCTTACAGAGCGACAGAAGACGGCCGTCCGGGAAAGCTGGGCCAAAATGGGAAAAGACAACATTGTAGAGTTTTACTTCAGGTAAGAATATTAATGTTAAACGCGTTAGACTGCTGGCTGTCACATCGATATGATTGTCCAGTTGAAAGAAAATGATTTGCGACGTTTGCAAATGCAAAAAAAGTGTTTAAATTAAACGTTGATGATCAGAGGGGAAATAATCTAGCTTATCAGATGGGAAATTTTGACGAATAGATAAAGAATTTTGATTAAAATGTTCGCACGGGTACAAGCCAAATAGTACATTCCTAAAATGCAGTATCGGTTCTCTCACACACAGGGATGGTGATAATAATGTTATCATCAGGTGATACATTAACACTTTGATGAATGTGTATGTGATTACTTTCAAATCTTCTGCGTTTCATGTGGTCAAATTCATCGCGCGCCATTTCAAAATTATTTTGCTTTACATGTTTGCGGTAATGTTATGATTGATTTATGATTTTCTGGCTAATGATATACGTTTTAATCTAACCTATACCATTTAATCGCTTTGCCTTAGTGTTTATGCAGCGTTTGAATTGTGGTCATAATTCGACCAAAAATGTATTTTGTACTCTGTGACAAGTCTCCCTTTATATTTTTACTGACAGTTCCATAGTTTGATTTATTTTGCATTTTAGATTGTTTACGACTTTCCCACACATTCGAGCGTATTTTAAGACTCTGGACGGCCTTGACCAAGATGCATTGAAGATCTCCCCTAAGCTACGGGCACATGCAATCAACTTCAGACACGGTGTCAGTTCCTTTATAGATAACTTGGACGATATCGAATGCCTTGTGATCCTCATTCAGAAAGTCACAGAGAATCACTTCAGGAGAAACATTAAACCAAAACCGTTTGAAGTAAGTAAAACTCTTGAATTACCCGACACTATTCATTTAAAGAGTTCACAGACAGTTTTAAAGATGATGACACTCGAGAAGCCTTAGGAAGAGCAAAGTTGAAACATCTTTAAACTAAAACAGGCGGTTCTGTTTTGTATGCTTATTTTATACAGCAGAACGTATTGGTGACACATAAAGACAAAATATATCACGATATGTTATAAACATGTCAGAGATGGCGTCATTCCTAGCATAAGATATTGGTGTATAATCATAAAAATCAACAAATGAACTTAATTTTTGAAGTTATTGAAGTATACTTTTAATCGCGGTTGTTTTTAAATACATTGGCATCATTTACCATGTAACTTTGTTCTTTCATTTTATATATTTCACTAGTGGATTGATCATGAGTGAGATATTTACTTTTATCTATAAGTGGTCAAACATTTAACAGTTTTACTTTTAAACGGATATAGAAATGACAATTTAGTTTAGTTGATCTAAATTTAATCATGAGGACGATGATATTTTGTCTAAGCTCTGTTTTCGATGATGTTTGATTTGAAAAGTAGAACGAGTGAAATTATCAATGTAAATAAATATTACAAGTTGATGTGTTCTAAGTTTGGACATAATTTGTGATTATAAAACCGTCATAAATCCACATGCAATACATATCGCAAACTGCAGTAGTCCGCAATCTACCAAGTGCAACATGGCTGTATTTCACTCTACTGATGTCACGTCATTAAATTTATCATTGTGCTATGTTAAAATGACATAATTTGTCATAAAACAAAATAGTGCATGAATTAAATGATTTTTATAATGACATCATGTATCTGTTACGTGATTAAACATTATGTTTTGATTAAAGCAGGTTTTGATTTCAATCGGCTTACGCTTTGTGAATTCTAAAATTCTGTCGAATGCAACCTCCCAGATAAAGCCAACTTAGTCAATTATATGTACAGGTTGCTCGCACAACTTGCTCCATTCCTCAATTATCTCAAGTAAAAGCTCCAATTCGATATACGTTTATGTTCAGGAGATTGTTTGAGTTCACAGCCCTTGTTATGTAATATTTTTACCGTCTTTGTTCTCTACTTTTAGGAGGCTTTCTCGCTATTCACGACGTTTGTCGGAGACGTCCAAGAAGTTGATGAGTTTACATTAAACGCATGGAAAGCAACCCTCGCCACTGTTCTATCCGTGATCACCGAACACATGAAAACACTAGAGGAACAGACGGATGGACACTAATGGAATTCGGATATTGTTAGACTTGAAATGGCGTATTAAGTATTTCGAAAATGTAAAGTTCGTGCTAATATACTTAGTGCATGAACGTGATATTGACTTATATAATGTTAATGCAAAAGGTTGTGTTCAATTCAGGTATTTTTTATGAATATATGTTAAATAAATGTTAGTTAATTAGGTGAACCTTGTTTCAAAGTTTTGTCTGCCCTAAATGTTGTCTTTGAATCCGTTATTGGTTGGTAAGAGATGTAGGGGCGAACAACTCTGTGCTTCTCTGGGTAAATAAAATAATATATTGGTGTCTCACTATGAAGTTTCATTAAGATGGTATCCGTGATTTCTAAAGGAGGGTGTTCAACTAGAGGGGTTGATATCAGCAACAATGTTTCATCTGTTCTTTTCATACAGACGGTAGTTTGTGATATAACAATTTACATTCGTTAACACCAACAACCGTTACTTCACACTTTTTTGATAATATGGTATGGTTATGTTCACTGTTTTATACAGGCTTCTTCCAGAGTTAAGAAGTTCTTATGGAAACCTGTGAGATTGTAAGCAGTCTAATCAATCGGTCGCCTGGATGATATTGGTTCAAAGATAAAGAAAGAAGTCAACAAAACTTCATATTAAATAAACAACAATTTCATACTAAATTTTGAAAATATATTTAAAGGTAATATAAACGCAGAAAATCAGAATTGCCTCGTCATTAAAATTGAGGCTAAGTGTCAGCATTACATGTCAAGAATTTAAAATTTATAAATTTGAGGCTAAATATGCAAAATATTGTTAACAAAGAAGATCAAATTCCCTAGCTAACATTTAACATCGAAACTCGATATATAAATTTTACGAAAACATATTAATATGAAATAGCCATACTGCAGATTTCAGACTACAGCATCATTCACTGAAGCTATTTTGTATGGTTTATATATGCACTGGTGTATACGTTACGGTTATTTATATGAATTAACAGGCTATTTCAAGTATCCATTCTCAACAAATTCGAATACGACAATGTTTAGGCTCTTTGTAACATATGTTTAAAATGCATCACAGATAGATGTAGCCAAAATAGAGTTGCTTGCATGAGCGGAAGTTAATGACATTAATATTAGCATTCGATAACTTCTATGACTGCCTATGTCTGTACCTTTCCATATATCAAATGTACATTTATTTCGAAACATCAATTTCCGGGCGCCTATGAGCGCATGTTGGGGTAGAGTGTAGGTTCCATTTGTGTATTTTTCATATGAAACTCTAGTTTAATATCATATGATGCTCAATAATGAATAGACGTATAAACGGATATCTCTTATACCAAACCATCTCCAAAAAACGATCTATTGGACGTCGGGACGAAACTGACAAACGCATATGTTCAACCTGTTGTGTATGAAGACATAAATGCGCTTTCTTTTTAATATTTAGAATATTAAGACACAACAAACTTGAGGTGCGGATTTCTGTCTTATCAATTTTGGCGATATTCGGTTTAAAAAAACAAGATGACGGTGTGTTGGTCAAAATCACCAACAGTTGAAATCAGTCTCAAACTTATGAGGTTACACACTACTAAATTATTTCCATATTCATTAAATGCAAACAGATAACATGTCTGATAACAACTTTGCTAATGGGCATAGTTGCTAACTTTCAAATCGTTTCTGCTCTTGAACTTTGATCGATACGCTTTTGTTCTGCAGTATTCTAACAATATTATAGACAACAGTTTCACCTGCACATGTTTATATTTAAAAATGTGTATAAATAATTCACGGTTAAAAATTTAACAACGATGTCATAAATCATGCTGCTTAATTTTATAAAGTTCTGAACAGTCGGCCCAAACATCTATGACAACATGGCATAAAAGAAACTGTCATCCACCCAAGAGTGCTTTCAAAGTTATTAATTTCCAAAGATAAAATTTGAGACTGAATAAGAAGCCCGTGTAAATACAAGTAGGATACAATTTCATGACATATCTTTAACATCGAAACTTGAGCTACTAATTTATATTTAAACTAGCTTACAACCTCACTTGATAAAGCCATATCATCATTTACTTAAGAAATTGTGAACGTTTTCCCCTTTGTGAGGCTATAATAGGCTTTTAGATTCCTATGCTGTCTTTTTATGTTCCCTTTTGTCTGTGTTATAATATTCGAAAACAAATTAAGAACGAGAATTTTAAGACGTTGAAGAACGCTCCTCTGCATAATATATGTCTTTGAAGTCACCATTGGTTTTACTGTAAGGTGTTCTAAAATGCAAACAAAAGCAGATTTACTTTGATGGTCTGTTTTTACCCTGAAATCATAGTCAGGAATGTTAATGCTTTAATGAGAAAATGACCATCAATCTGGGAGTTACCTAAAACTTCTTTGAGTTTATCCAACCACATTGTTGGAAAATACACTTTTAAGTCTAAACTGGGCTGTTTGAACAGCGGTGTCGTCAGTGACGTCACTACTTGTTTTATCGACGTTACTGAAGTTAATAACCGCTATAGAACGGCATTTATATTATCACATGTTTTGTTTTAGTTAATTGAGAAATATGGAATTATATTTCTTTACACATCTTAATACGTCGACGTTTCAAAAACATGTTAAACTATAAATAATTTTATATACGATCACCTTTTAGAAGCCGGGAAGTAAGTTTATATGTATTCTTTAATAGCTGACACCATGTTTAAATCTAGGTTATTTGTAAAGAACAACTGTGCAAATGAAATTGTATTCTTTTGACACAATTTGTTGTATGATATCATCATGGTCACAAAGTTGACAATGTCTAGTCTTACTTTTATAAATACAAAAACTAGTCATGCTGGTCCATTATGGGGTTATATTTCACGTTATTTGGCGATGGCATTAGAACATAGCTAACAAGTACATATATCGCATTTCGAGAAGGAGCTGAGCATGCTGAAGAACACCGGCGATATAAAACGTGTCGCTGACAATATATAATACAGATTAATAATACAGGCATCATGTCCAATACTTATATTGTGGAATTATTCTAGAGAAGACAGTGTTATATCTCCTACAAATACTTATACTTTCTAACACGGGGTATATAAAAGCCAGCATGTTCAATGGCTTTGATATTTCGCTGACATGGACGTTTCAGTGTCGGGCATGGAAATGTGTGCGATTTAAAGCGGAGCGGCAGACCGTCAGTCATGAGTGAAAGTGATGCAAATTCAGTACGGGACATGTTACAAGAAGACCGGCGGAGGACAGTGAGGTAAATTGGCGAATCCGTTCAGCTAAAAAGGACAGCTGTTCATAATATCAAAAAAGAGTGGAACGGACAGATATTCAAGCAATGGGTTGATTGTCACCATAAGTGTGTACGTGCAGAAGGAGTGTATTTTGAAAAACTGTAAATGACGTGACGCAATGGGACAACGAAGTGCTCCGTGGCTTGTAACCTGTACTGTTTGTAATGTTTGTTGTATACGTTCACTTCGTAGTACATTGTTGAAACTTTCAGGATTTGTTTATATTAGATACAATTGACAGCTGATTACATTTTAAATGCATCCTATGAGTGGTAAGCTTTTTATGAATGCAGTCTCAAAACTTTCCGGACAACCCTCGTAATGAGTCTATTTATTTTTTTGTATCGACAAATCGTGCTTTATATCAAGCGTACACAGATACATTTCTCGATTATAATTAAGGAAACTAGTAACTCTTACACGGTTACATCATAAAAATGCGCGTGTTTCGGATTTTAAGGACTTTGAAAAAATAATGTTGTATTAATTAATTCCTTAGAAACGAATGAGTTTGTCGTTTTGGGGAAATTTTAACCTTTGCTGTCCGATGTATTATAGATGAAATTATTATTTCAAACAAAAAGTGATTTTGCAAAGCGTTGGGGTGGAAATATATATTTGCTTTCATAAAATTAAGTTCCTTCATAGTCTGTCCACATACATGTAAAACAACACAGCTGTGATAACATTATATTGACATTCGATTGTCTACTTTACGCTATCATAGTTTGTTAAACAAGAGATTTTTAAATCCAATAACAAAACTGTACAATGTTTCGAACCCATACGAGAACTTAAGACTGACTTTGTCAAAACATGTATTATATCCAACAAGTGAACAATTACTATGGTGAAGAAACAGTGAAAAATAAGAACCTTCGGTTTAGGTTCACGTTTCAAAATGGACAAATTGAAAGCGTTAATTGCATTTTCAACCCTGTTGAAGAGGTGACAAAACTATGATATTCATAATCCTTTACAAAGGTCATGTTTTTATTCGGTGTTTGCGATGCAGTTTGCATCTCTAGGGGATGATGATATGTTATTTTAAGAACAGCTTCTTTAACAACAGGTGTGCAGATGTGAATTTAGCAACCATTTTAAATATAGCATATTGAATATACGTTTATTTATAGTAGAGGTTGTATGAATTTACAAATATTTTTTTAGCTAATTTATTGATATACTGATTATTCAATCTTTAGTTGCCTAACAATTTAAAAGATGATGCATCTTGTCGCATGATTTAAACAGTAAACTCCACAATCATGAATGGTTACCCCTTTTCAAAATAGCGCGAATGGTTTTTCCAAACACCTTGCAAGTCAAGTGATCATTTTACTCACTAACCTGTCTATAAGAGCTTCAGCCAATAAAGTCGTTATATAGTTATACCAGTTAGCACTTGCATTGCTATAAGAGCGCTTACATCATCAACGTATTTGTAATAAATATTTTCTTTTTTCAGCGGGTTAGGGGTATTTCTGCACCAAAATTTAAGTGCTCTTTTATTTTCAATGCAAGTATAATGGGAAACGCCATCACCAAGTACCGCCGTTTTTATAGTTTGAGCACGTATGCGGATAATATGTTTGCAAATTGTGATGTAAAGTCTTTGTTATGATTGTTAGTTGTATTTGTTTTTTTAATTAAAACTCTGTATAAGTTTCAAGACACGATCCCCTTTTATAAGTCGGAGAGTCACTTTATAGGCCGTCTTTTATAACTGGCACCATGGCTAAATCGATGAATATCGTAATGTGCAAATCTAATTGTTTGATTTCGACACATATGTTTTATAATTTCATCATTTTCACAAAGTTAATAAAAAATGCCTTAACTTACTTTCATACAGCAATATACTAGTCATGATGGCCAATTATGTGGTTATATTACACGCAATTTGACGATGTCATTTGAACATACCTAGTTGTAACATATACCAAAGGTCGAGAAGGATTTAGAGCATGCTAAAATTCACTGGCGATAATAAATATTTAACACGGACCCATTGTTCATTAAAGGCATCGTTTCCAAAACTTACATATTAGAAAAAGTCTGTTTAACCCCCCCCCCCCCCCAGAAAGTCCACGTCTTTAAGAGATCATTCAAACCAAATAGTTAATGCATTGTTAACTAAATATTCACACATGCATGCAATCTATATTCCAGATAACATTGGAAAAAAATCAACAAACAAACACATATACACAAAAACGTAAGAAACTTTGATCGATTAAATACAGATTAATGGAAAACATGGCGTCGACCTATACATTCGTGGTCATTTTGAGTTTTGTTCAAATATGGCCAGGCGTTAATTTATTTTCCCATATAATATTTTTTCCGAGATCATTTTATGGTAAGAACGCTTTGTAACAGGCCTTAATGTCAAAGTCATGATATAGTATCTTGTCTCAATTATTACGCTATCATCATTTCTGTCAACAAACATGTATAACAACACAACATTGATAACATTTTATATTACACCGAGTGTCCACTTTAGGCTACCATTAAACACAAGGATTATCTCATCCGATCAAACATTTATTTCACACCCTTATGGAGAACAAGCGACTTAATATGCCAAAACCATTTTATATACAACACGATAACAATTACTGTGATGGAGAAACAGTTCAAACTTAAGAATCCTCCGTTGCTTTCTCAAACAAGTGTTAGGTTGACTTATCGAAAGTGACAGGATGACAAGGTTAATTGCATTTCCCAACATTGTTGAAGGATATACAAAGTAGTTTGTCCATAAACAGATTACAAAGATCATGTGTCTGTTTTTCTCGGTGTTTGCGCTGTAGCTCGCTTCTCTAGGTGATGATCATATGGTGTTTCAAGAACAGCTTTTGTAACAACAGGTGTGCAGATTTGTTGTAGAGATTGTATGGAATTACAAATAATTTTAACCTTTTTCTGATATATTATGTTCTCCTTTTTAAGTTGTCTTTCAATATATCGACTAATTATATACACGGTTGGAATTGTCTGTGGATAAGCGGATGACTGTATCGACTAAAGAATTTTAAACTGCTATGATCGGTAAATTGATAGTAAACTTAGGCCAACCAAATATTCTATTACTTTCTTTGATTCAGGTACGATCTACGACCAAGGTCAACCAATTCTTAGTGATGTTAATACGGTCGACCTACGATCTACGACTAGGGTCTATCTTTTTTCAGTATATTTTAGATGGTCGAGCTCCATCTATGACGTAGGTCAACCTAGTCGATTCGCACTGTGGATGGACGGATGGTCAATCAGTTATAAATGTATTTCCGATGGTTGAGCTACAATTTACAAACCAGATAAAGCTTTACACACAAGTCATAAGCAGTTTATTGTATTCCACATAAATACCAGTTACAATAAAATAATGTCGGTATATCTATCTGTGCTTATAACGTGACTTTCAAATGCTAAATATACACACTATAAACTTGGAAAGCATTATGCGCTTTTATAACGTGTAAACGCAGCTGAGACGGCGACCAATATCATTGGCTTCATACTAAAAAAGCAAGTAACGGCTTTCGAGGAAATGTTGTTTTTGCCGATTTTTTGGACCATCTAGTGTCACTTTAATTTCGACACATAACAGCATTATGATTATTGTTTTATGCTTCCAAAACGTAATAAACGGTGTTTATTCTTAAACTGTCGGCTACTGGACATGTTTCTGTAGATTTATAAAGTATATAACTAATAGAAGGTAAGCGTATGATACATTTCAGGGTAGCTGCATCATAACGGCTTCTTTTATCACTAATCAAAAGAACTCACGATGCTAAGGATATGATCAAGCACCAGTTAAACGGTATAATTATAACAATAAAGTATGACAATACATACATTAATCAAACACAGTTGTTTAAGTGGTATGAAAATACGTCTTTCAGCCATGGAGTGATATCCATTATGATAAATCATTATGCATTCTCTGAAAGCGAACACCAATGTAGATTTTAACGAACTTACAGAGTGTAGTTGATTATCACTTTATCTTATTCTTGACAATCGCGAAAGAATAAATAAATCAAAACTATAAAAGCCACATAAGTCGTGTGCACCATTTTGCCATAACTCTACCGGGCGGCTGTCTGCAATGAGGCACGCCTAAAGGTTACGGATGTCTCCCATACATCACATATCAATAAGAGAGACTTGTCTTCCCTTTAAAATGTTTATTATATCTAATATTTCCTGTTCAGTATCACTTCTGTAATGTGAGATCAACCTAAAATGGCAATTTCGTTGGCTACGTAGTGTTCGCTTGATATCACACTCTCCTCCCAAAGACGGTGTGTGTGTTAAGGTGACATAATGAAGAACAAGAACCGTTTTACCTACATGATCCTCGAGTATTTACTATTATAAAAAGAAAAAAGCTCTGCAAATCTTTTCATCATTTCTAAGATATGCTTTTGAGATTCCTCGAGCATGATGAACAACGTTCTTTTACATATTTGTAATAATTGAAGTATAACTGTGTTGTGATCATGTTTCTTCCATTGGGAGCTAGGGTTGCAGTACATAATCAATGTTGTTTTTAAGAGTAAAAGTATGTGAAAGATACCGAACGTGATGTTGTCCGGTATTTGATAGCGGAAAGGCATGTTGCGTCCTGTTTAAGTTTTAAATTAAATAAAAACGAAAACTTATTTAATACGTTGTATGCTTCGGAGACAAGAGATAGGTGCTTTTTGTAAATATTATCCTGGGTTTTCTGAAAATAACCTTTAGTTAAATGATTGTCAAGCATATTCTGATAGAAATACTTAAGTAGTACAAACTAGATACGAAGGATGACAACTGCAGCCTCGCTGTGACTGAGACTGTTCATTACAAGCAACAATGAGAGCAATATTGCGAACAAAGGCATCACAATTATGATAGCAAAAATATCGGTACGTTAACGGCAAAGATAGGTGTTGAATGGAAACACCGTCTTGCGCAAGCATGCACAAGAACAACTCCATTTTCAGGACCGTCAAGACAAGTCCAAGGATTATGAAAGACAAGCAAATAGACTAATAAGCTGTAGATGTCCCTCGCTCCTACTTGCAGAATAACGGCAGGACACCAGGTATTTACACATGCGGTTTGAAAAATATATTTCACATATAAAGTTCATGATAAGATGAATAGATTGCCATTAAGCGTATATCACTCATAACGATATAAAAACTGTTTCTTGAGATAATTTGCCTGAAAAATAGGCTTCAATTTTCAAATGTCAATGAGTGAAAACTAAACATCGAATTTGTTATTAAAATGTTTTCGTTTCTTAGAGAAGAAATAAGATATCTCGGATAAATGAAAATTAGAAGATTTGGCAGATTAAAGCGACTATCAATTGATACGAGTATAACAAACAGTGAAAGTTTATCTGTCAATGTTCTTGTTTATAGTCTTTTGCCGGACAGTGATTTCATTGATTCATTTATGTGAATCCTCAAATGCCTTGTAGGTAACATGAATATTCCTTACACAGACGCACACATACATCAAGTATGTGTATACGTTGATGTAATGAAGCGCTTTGTGTACTTGCAATTTAAACATAACGTGTTCAAACTATTTCGACTAATCTGAAAAAAATACATTTTGTCAAAAATGATTGACAAGTACATTATGTTTTAGAACGATTTCACACGTAGAAATTGTACACAGTACGGCTCAGTATATTTTAGTATCTCAATCAATAATGTAGGCTGATTTTGATGTTACTGGAAGACAGAGAATGCCATGTCAATTCCGTAACGAAAGAGATCGCTTGAGTGATAGCTTTTGTCATAGAATTATAATTTATTAACAATAATGTAATGCTACTTATAGTGTCAATCCGGAATCTCCGTTTAAAATACAATGTAAATAACTACAAATGCGGTTGACTAATAATATAAAACCTTATGTCTAACTAAATCACTATTAAGATTCCTAGATGTAAAAGTTGGATTGAATTAAGATATTCATACATTTTGTCGAAATAAATTATGATTAAACATATCACTATTCTGTCTATTAACAATAAGGTAACTGAGATTAAAAATGAACATAACAGTTATTTCCGTCAGCACCTTTTGCGTTCAACATAATAAAATAGATAATAGTTTATAATTGTCAGTAATTGTAATAGCACTCCAACAACAAAATACCGAAAATGGAAAAATGACCTGATCTTGTACTTGCAGGTACTTCGCGTGTGATTAGAAGCCGTTGTTTATAAAGAAAATATTAGCTTTATTGAAATCAAATCCGAAACCTACCAGTAAAAATACTAAACACATTATATCCGACATGTCAAGCAGTTACGTTGGTGTACCAGAAACTGGGCACTACGTATGTCCCTGTAATTGTGAGTTTTCTATTACAAAGAATGTCAAAACTATGCCAAAAGTCTACGTATGCGCAGTGGTTTCCATACAATTGTTTACGAATTGTTGGCTGTCAAATTATGTCAAATTTCATCGGAAAATTCGCCCAATATTATATTTCATAATACTGGTCAAGCAAATATTTCTCTTTTGATGAGATAGGAAAGTTTTCAAAACTTAAGAGCATTTGTGTGCGTGCGTGCGTGCGTGCGTGCGTGTGTGTTTGTGTGTGTGAGTGCGTGCGTGTGTGCGTACGTGCGTGCGTGCGTGCGTGCGTGCGTGCGTGCGTGCGTGCGTGCGTGCGTGCGTGTGTTGATATTTACACTTGATAAGCTCTGTTTTGAGTATTTCATTTTAATGACTATACCTAAAGTTGACTTCAAAATGTTTAAAAAAATATCAATATTGACCATGTTGGCCATGAGTGATGACTGTCAAAGTTCGAATATAACAGTGAAAATGAGTCCACTCAGTCTTTAGAAATAGTGCCTCTTTTTGTTTTTCCATGTAGACAATTGTCCCTATTCTGAGTTGTGCATATGGTGTGTTCACTTATATGATTTTAATTTGTTTTGTCAAGTTGATTTGTGTTTCGTTTAGGTGAAGGTTTTATTAAATGTAGGTCACATTCTCATATTTTGGAAAAGTGTCCTCTGATTCCTCAAAATAGTATTATTCACGGCCATATGATCAACAGTAAACAGAAATGATCCTCATGGATCGAAGTCAATCTTCTACGGAAGTATGTTCTACATGCAATTTGCCATTTATTGCCAGCGTTCCGTTGCAAATACATGAAATAGAAAGGTTAAAACACAGCGTTTGCACAGCTGGCAAACAAGGTAGCATTTGTTTACTGCAGTTGTCATTATGCTAAATACTTATAAAACAGTATATGTTAAAGAATAATACTTAAGCTTATCGATCAAAACATTCCTATTTCTGGCTTCCAAATCTTATTATTAAATCAATTACCGAATCTTGATTAATACATTTAGCATGTAAGACGTTTTAGGGTCATGTTGTTTGTATGATACCATAACACACATATAATCTACGCTGTCAATGCAAGAGGGTTCAATGATTTAAAAAGTTACTCCGAAGAAGCCTTTCGCTTGATATCAACAATGCAACAGAAACTAGAGACAGTGAGCCCATTTAGGGTCATTAAAAGAGTTATTTAAATTATGAGTAGCCTGAATTAAGAAATGCTAAAGATACGAACTGTAATGTTCACATCAAAGTTTGATGATTAGTGTACATTGTATTACTTTTGCATATGCCATTGTCATGCTAACATTTCTGAAATAAGTCGTTTAGTGTAATTATCTGAGTGTCAAACTTTTACTTATCTTAATATAAATGTATTTTTGTATAATCGACAATGTTAAACGCAAACAAAAGTAAAATTGTTGTCATCAGTGGCGTTCACACATATCTAAGGTTTGTCAAGTAACGACTAAAATGCTAAAATGATACAGGGCAAAAGTTATTTAACTATCATAGTCAAGATTTTTTTAATATTAAAATCAATTGAAACACTTTCGCTTTTTCAACTGTTTTACATGGTTTGAATTCCATAATTATAATCAATTCTTTTTCCATACTATAAAGCAAAACCCTATTGCCTAAATCACAAGATATTCAAATTCATCACTTGCGTAAACGCTTGTTCTAAAAGGTTCAACAGTTTATTGAATATGTCATCACACGAATATATTTGTACAGATGCACAAAGTTGTTTATTTGTTTCATATCCGTGAACAGATGTATCAGTCTACCTGACATTCCGAAAGCGTATGGTATGCAACTCTAGATTGCTATAAGTATACAAAACAGGCCTAAATGATGGATACATTTTCTGTACAATTGAATTTTCATAGCATGAGAGCTACGAGATATGTTGCTCATCTTTGAACTGTGTTGATATAAGTTGGAACGGCTATATACAAGTGCTATTTTGATATTCTACTCGCATGTTGAATTCTGTTTTTCTCTGAAAAGATGTGACAAGGCACATTATAGTCCAATATGGAACTGGGTGTGTTGGAGATGATGATGCAAGAGCAAGGCCTAAATCACATGATACTGAGAAAAAATCAACACACTATGCCCCTAGAGAATTGCAATTCAGCTGTATTTTTATATGGGCGAAGGTCAAACCATCTTTGCAAATTTAAACTTATACAGTCTTTATCCAAATTCAAGCTTATAATCCTAAATACTAAATAAGTTTCATGCTTTAAAAAACAAGGACTACAACAGCTCAGTGTCTGAATCTTGATTTTAAACATTTACATTTAAGCTTATGAGCGTATGAGCCAGGTTTTAAAAAATGGCAAAAAAAAGGGTGCTGCAAAAAGTGGATAGGGTGCTAATGGAGAAAGGGCTAACATGTAATTGTAGAATAGGCGTTAAATCAGTACAATGTAGCCGGTCAAAATAAGACACGGAATGCTGACACATAAACTGTCCGTTGTTGTATCTGCACAAAATGCAATTTTCAAAAACACAAAGTTTAAATAAAACCAATAGTGATTTACATCTTTGATACTGGATATTAAAAAAATACCGTATCCTCTTGTCACTATAATTATTTAGCATTGATCTAAATAGCAGATATAACACGATAAGTTACTTGGCTGGGGGTATCTTCTCTCCTATATATATACCTGTAGGAAGCCGTATCGAAAGTAAATTTCAGTCGGAAGTGCAGTGGCTAGGTATACAGTATCTGAAAGATTAAGGGCAATGCTTTGAGACATAAAGGTAACATTTAATCTTCAATTTTGCTGAATCTTCAACATAAATGTTTAAATTTTAAAAAGTTTAAAGGTTTAAAATCATTTTATATCATATTATATTAGTGAGGCTTTGTATTTCTTGAACTGTTAAGTTTATGTTATAAAAAAAAACTTGTTTAAAACGTTATTTAGGTAATAAAATCTGCAACCTAAATTAAACAATCAATTTAGCTTTAAACCAATGAAAACTATTCGTTATAAAGCTTGATGATCTGATTTATACATTTGTTTATTGAAAATTGAACTGCAGTCAGACTGGTTTAAAGATGCACTCTTTCTCCCAAATAAGATTTACCACAATTAATAATATTGTTTAAATATTCCAAAAAGAACGAATAAATAACAAAAACAATGGTTCTTATGACGGATATCGAGTTAAATTTGAATGAAATAAGCACAGGGTATATCTACATCATGAGACTATTGTAGACCACTGTAAATATTTTAGCATTCACCAATCATTTAATTTTTTTGCGCTTTCTGTTATTATATACACGGTTACAATCTTGTTATATGTAAGTCATATTTTCCATAAATGCATTATTTAGTAAGTAGTTAGTCAAAATTGATGTTTGTTATACATGTGTATGTATTGATTTTGAATAAGAGTGTCACATTAAATATTTATGTTTGTTAGGTTTAGCTATTTTAAATAAAATGGACATTATAAAACAAGCCGAAATAAAACTAGGAACGGCAATTCAATGAGATAAACGAGAGGTTAAGATTCCAAAGTCTCTAGATACGCAGTATCTGATTATATTTTTTTTGCTTTTATCTTGCTTGATAAATGCATTATCATGCCCGATCAGACGAAGTCATGTGATTTCGTAAAACTAAATAGTTTGTAAGCATGCTCTTGATTAGCGACACTAATATCGAGTGTCCAATATTCAAACCACGACCTAATATACTGCAGAATTTTGACCTACTGGGTGCATATATTAATGTTTTCCATGATATAATATTACAATACCTTTTACTGGGAAATTACTAGCAGCCGAAATTTCCAGAGACGAACAAAATAAAGACTAAACATGAAAAGATATCAAATCATCCACTATACGATTGTTTAACAATGACAAAGAATCCATTTGTTTGGGCTGAAAAGAAGTTAGTTTGACATATTTTAAGCTAATAGACCCAGCCGTTTTAGACAAAAACATTTCGCCTTTTTTTGCAAAAATTACAGACTGACAGGAATGATCTGCCATTTTCATCATAGTGTAAATATCGTCTTACTACTAAATTTTATATAACGTTTCATTATTTAAACAAGTGCCTCTCTTGACATTTGTGGGACAAACATAGCGGTTAATTCATTCGATCTTTCCAAACAGTCTGTTGAAACATTTTGTGAGGCATTTACATGTGAGAAAAAGGAAAAGACAAATTGTATGAATGTAACACTACGTGGCATCATATTGAAGTGAAATATAACAAACAGTTTTGTGGTAAAAAAGAAAATATGACGTGATATTTGTTAATATCGTCTTTCGAAATATGGTCCGATTAAATATTTAAACATCCATATAATATAGACCTGTAGAAGTTATTACCCCTTTAAATTCTTCAATTCAGCAACCCTTGTGGATATGAAGTGTACATGTCGTTTTGTTTCTACTACTGCTCGAGTGTTTGTATGATCCATGAAGTTTTATAGAGATTAATGTAGTGTATAAGTTATTCAAAATTGAAGTAGTATATGGCTCATATTCATTTAGCAACAATTTGGAATGTATACGTTAATAAACGTAGCACTTCTATAAAAAAACGTTTACTTTTGCATTGTCAATTCAAGCAAAACACAGATTCATGAATGAAACGAAGACAATCTAAGACACTTGTCTATTTGACCACCGTAATGGACTGCGAAATGCCATTTACGGTAAAGCATATTACTGCTGAATAAGATTTTAAAAATGGTTTGATTAAGATAGTGCTGTTATAATTTGGATTGCAAAAGGGCACATAATTATAGATAAAGAAGGTGATACAAAAGTATCTTCTCTAATAAATAACAAAAAGTTCCTGTTTCATATGCGCTGGTGATGAACACAATACAACAAATAAAAAAATCAAAGCTATTTCCAGCCCGTCATTACACATTTGTTTATTACTACATTAAATGTAGTACCTGACAGAACTTGAACAACAATATACATATCTGATAATTTATATTCCATTTAAAAGAAGAAAGAATTATCTGATGATATCCAGAAAAAAATAACAGACAGCAGACAGTCTCTTCAAACGAAATTTGATTTCTTTTTAATGGTGACATCACAACCGGTAAGAGCCACAATGCTCAATGCTTAACAGGATCTCAAAGCGAATACAATGCTCAATGCTTAAATGACACTCAAAATGAGGAACATGCTCATGGCCTAACATACACCCAAAGCCTGGCACAATGTAGAATATTGAACAGCAACTCAAAGCTCGGCACAATGTAAAAAGCCTAACAGCCACTCAAAGCTCGGCACAATGTAAAAAGCCTAACATCCACTCATAGCTCGGCACAATGTAAAAAGCCTAACAGCAACTCAAAGCTCGGCACAATGTAGAATATTGAACAGCAACTTAAAGCTCGGCACAATGTAAAAAGCCTAACAGCCACTCAAAGCCCGGCACAATGTAAAAAGCCTAACAGCCACTCAAAGCTCGACACAATGTAAAAAGCCTAACAGCCACTCATAGCTCGGCACAATGTAAAATGCCTAACAGCAACTCAAAGCTCGGCACAATGTAAAAAGCCTAACAGCAACTCATACCTCGGCACAATGTAAAAAGCCTAACAGCAACTCAAAGCCCGGCACAATGTAAAAAGCCCAACAGCCTCTCAAAGCTCGGCACAATGTAAAAAGCCCAACAGCCACTCAACACTCGGCACAATGTAAAAAGCCCAACAGCAACTCAAAGCTCGTCACAATGTAAAAAGCCTAACAGCAACTCAAAGCTCGGCACAAAGTAAAAAGCCTAACAGCCACTCAAAGCTCGACACAATGTTAAAAGCCTAACAGCCACTCAAAAGCGAGGCACAAAGTAAAAAGCCTAACAGCCACTCAAAAGCGAGGCAAAATGTAAAAAGCATAACAGCCACTCAAAAGCGAGGCACAAAGTAAAAAGCCTAACAGCCACTCAAAAGCGAGGCACAATGTTTAAGACCTAACATTAACTCAAAGTTAAGCACAATGTTGAATGTCTTAAAGACATTCAAAGCGAGGCACAAATTCCAATACCGAACATATATACTCAAAGGAGAGGAACAATGCTCAATGACTTACAGACACTCAAGGCAGACACAAAGTTCAATGCTTAACATACACTTAAAGCGAGAAACAATGTTTAATGGTTAACATACTCTTAAAGCGAGACATAATGTTTAATGGTTAACATACACTTAAAGCGAGACACAATGTTCAATGCTTAACATATGCTTAAAGCGAGACACAATGTTCAATGTTTATCATACACTAAAGCCAGACACAATGTTCAATGCTTAACATACACTTAAAGCGAGACACAATGTTCAATGCTTAACGTACACTTAAAGCGAGACACAATGTTCGATGCTTACCATACACTTAAAGCGAGACACAATGTTCAATGCTAAACATACACTTAAAGCGAGGCACAATGTTCAATGCTTAACATACACTTAAAGCGAGACACAATGTTCAATGCTTAAAACATGCCTAACGGATAGTCAAAATGAGGAAAAAGTACAATGCCTGTCAGGCACTCAAAGCGAGGAATATATTTCAAGGCTTAAAACATACTCAAAGCGACGCACCAAGGACATCTATTAACTGCTTTCCTTGTAAATTTCCATTGTTTAATTGTAATTAATCATGACTTTTTGTATAACTTCATATGTTTTGACTTGATTAAATATGTAGACAATCTAATTCATATTGTACTTCGTTTGATATGTAATATAACTAAATAAGCATTTGGATGAGCTCCATTCATTTTTGTTAATCAAACGCTAGCTTATCTCAGGTCTATTGAATTAACTACAACGTTATTTACTTTTTCATTCTAATATTTATTACAACCGATTTTAATCGATTGTTTTCAAGCACTTGTCAACTTTGTAAATTATTTTATTATATCTTTGACTGCGAAATAAAATGAAACGGCATATATCAATTGAAGGTTGCAGGAAAGAGAATAAATTTAAGTCTAGTACATGCAGCAATGCAAATTATGTTAAGCTAAAAGGATGCAATTCCAAATGCTCTGTTTGGATGTTAGTACAAATAAACAAGGAAACGTAACAAGTAAGTGGAGTGTGTGTTATTTTAAAATTGTAGTTTCGAAAAGCTTTGTTGTTGTGTTTTTCTACTGGCGGTTTGTGTAGTGTTAAATGTCTGTTGGTTTTAAACAAACTATTTAATGTTGGACTGTTATGTAGATATTTAAATTTTCCTTTACTTTAATTTCATAAACAAACAATGTAATTATAAAAATAGCGTATTGTTTTTAATTTGATGATTGAGCCGTTTATATTTACATTATTTTGATACTTGTATACGAGCCTTAGATGAGGCAAAATAAGTACTCGTGAAAGAAAACATATCAGTCGCCTTGTACTAATATTTTGCCGAGGAATTTCCAAACAGTTTAAATAAGAATCAATTATTTATTTTTATAACTATATTCTGCCTATAGGTGTGTAATTGTGGTGGTTATTTACTGAAAAAAATCCTCTGCTGCCAAAGTCAGAGGTAAAATTACCCCAGGAAGGGCATATCACCGAGCGTAAATCGCGTTATATAAAAGACGTACAAGATGTTTTATAAACATTATGTATAGACTTTAAGTATTCGCATTTTACTCATTCATTGTTTTGAAAGGATATGAACGTTGCTTTATCATACGCAGTGTGTCATTTCAAAAGAATCATTTAGGTACAGATGTAATGAGATAAACTGAATTATATCAAGGTTGCAAATTTAACTTTCGACCCTAATTATTATCAAATTGAATATACTTGAATGATTTCAACTTTAATTTAATAGGCAATGTCAGTGACCTTTAAGTGTCAATCACTTATGCGATACTGCATATAGTTAAAATTGTCAAATTGAGCAAATCATATTGATATGACAGGTATAAATGCACTGATTTTTGCTCGTGTCAACATGCATTAACTCATTTGGAATTGTAAAATAATGCGAGACCTCCGACTGAATCCAAATGCATTTCGTCATTTGCAGCTGTAATGATTATAATATTGCCTAAATCGATTCGCCAGTCATTTATTAATACAAACGACAAAAACAATTAAATCATTTAGATCAGACAGAAAAGGACATAAATAACCGCTACAAGTCAATTTAACCTGTTTTGTTTCGTATTGTACCATATTATTATTTTGTATGGTTACGTTCGTTCTGTTGCAAAATGTTTATAATCAATAAACAATCATTTATTGTATATAATATATGTTGCTAATCTGATAGCTAATCTGATTTATTAGACCATTTTGACCTTAAGCATATAAGTGCACTTTGTGTTTTTATAGCTATAAGTTATATTTTCCTGTTTAAACACAGGCATTATTTGGACGTAAATTCACGGTGTAGCCGAGCCGTCGAGTGATTATAAGCCCGAGTGACTCATAATTGCCCGAAACGTAGTCGAGGGACATTATGGGCACGAGGGCCAATTTCCGTCTGGCTTGACTACGATGAGTTAACTCACTCTCAAATTATTTTTTTTGAGAGTAAGCCAAAAAGGCAAACAACATTTTGTTGTCATTTCATGTTCCCATCAATTTCAATTGTTCAGCTTGAAAATTCCACAAAACTCCTATCCGACATCGCATTCACATGTCTTGAATTTCCCAATTCAGTTTAATAAAAATAAATTCGAGCAAGCAGATCATTTTTTTGTTCTAAATTAAACAAATACCTTGTATTCTTGATGTCAGCATGTATAAACAGTGCTGTTGTTTTTCAAATAGATACAATTTTGCCTCTCCGTTTGTTTTGTTTTTTGACTGTCAACGATGAGTAAAAAACGACGCCCTAATAGTTTTTACTGCTTATCGAACACTAGCATGTCTTCATAAGCTGCATTTGCCTCCCTTTACGATTTTCATTGTTAATCAAGCAGATCACTAAATTGTGATTATTCAGTTAAGACATTATTTTACAGTCATCAAATTATATTTTAAGACAAACATTGAATTTACGTGCGAACGTTCCACCGGCCGCAAAATAAAATTGATAATCAAACCGGGTCGCAAAACTAATAATCGCCGAGTCATGCAAATAATCGCGGAATCCATGTACAAATGTGTTACTAAATTTAGTATTAAATGATCGCGTTACGATAAGCGGACATTCATGTCTTTTTAATTCAATGTTTGATAAATGGTATAATATTTGTATTGCGGTAAATGTTTAAGTCTCTTATAAAATAATTAAGAATAACCATTTGCATGTTTTAACTGATTAACGTACATGTATGTATATATTGTATGTATGAACATGGATGGTACTTTTATAAACAAAATTGATATTAGTCGATGAAGCAATTGTCGACATATGGATCTGTATTTACAACAAATATATACGGCGGAAAACAAATTAGTGATATCCAACTGAGCTGATGGGTATTTTCTTTATCAACTGGTATTATCTGAAAAGAGAATGATATAGTTTAAGGTTCATAACTATTTATAACGATATTTAAACTGACCGATTTTTGATTCATATTTTGTTTGTGAATAATTTGCTTGATTATTTATATAGGCTATTTGGAGAGGGCGAGACTTCGTTGTCTCGGAGAACACGTCTTTACACACCGAGCTCGGCGTGATACTGGTCGACAATAGCGTCCCTTATAGTATGCCTTCTTTTAATAATGTTCACTTTTATTTTAAGTATTGCAATGAAGATGGGGTCTAATATTGAACATGTGTGTTTAGCAAATGTGCAGCTGAAATCTAAGTATCTTTAAACTGCATTATCAAACCATAGTTTTATTTAGTGGTTTTTGATTTCACTTTTGATACGTTCCGGTACCTATACGTTATAATTAAAAAATACACACTGACCTGTTTTTAAAAATAAATTAACAATGGTAATGTTAGCGTGATTTGGTGAAATTATCTGAGAATAGTTTTAACTAATGTGTAATTGTTTTAACTTTCTGAAATGAGACAGCAATTTCTTTTGGATATATATCATTTAAGAGAAGAAAGTTATTTAAGAGACCAAATGTTAGTACCCTTTAATCCCGTTCTGTCACATAGAGAAGCACAATGAATAACATGTATTACTGTAAAGTGGTTTGACTCTTTGAAAACCAATTATCCAATGTATCAAGCTGTGCTTTAAAAAGGTTTAAGTGAAAGTATCTAATTTGTTGACGCCCGAAACTAGTTAGTATCACAGAAACACGGAAATCTGGTCGTAAAGCAGCGTGTGTGAGATAACGTAAACAGGTCATAAATTGTGGAAGTGGCTACAAAGAGATTGATTAATTTGGTCTCATACATTAATTAGTTTGAATATTTCGTAAACCAAAACTGCATTACTTATTTTAACGTCGATCATCCATTACTTATGGGTTTGTTTTATTTAAACATCAAAATGTTTAACAAAATGACATTTGTTACATTTAAGAGTCGGCCTCTTCAGCCGTGCTTATGTTGTGTTAGATCGTTACATATTTCACCGAAAGTCATATTTCGCGAGTGGAGTAAGAACTTTTCAAATATCAACTCCTGATGATAATGAGGAGACATTCATTGCGACCTGACATAAATACACATCTTGGGTATGCTTCAATCCTAGTTGAAACCATATTTATGCCTGAATCATATCTCGACCAAATTATTTTTCTTGTCCAATTTATGTTTATTTGCCCAATATATATATATATAAATCAAGAAGCCAGAATACATTATAGATTGTACATTGAAACGCAAAGACATGTTCATTTTGTCGAACGCAGATAAAGCAACTTTTGTCCAACTCCTTAATACACCAACAATTGTAGCAAAGGATGTATACTTGTAAACCGTGATAATGATGAACCACAAACCTAAATAAAAATGACAATTTACGGTTTAAGGTCCTCAATCTTTTGTAAGAAGATGCAAGATTTCAGTCTAAACGGTTTTCAATTTCGACGCATATTTCATGCAAAACATGTTCAAAATGTTTGAGATTTAAGGAAAGCGACACTAGGTCTCACAAAGCTTGTAAATATATAAGGTACACAGAGTAATTAATTTGAAAAAGTATTAGTTAAAGCTTTTAAAGTATTACCGCTATCCTTACAATAGATAACCTCATGTTTCAGAAGTGACAGATTGATTGGGTAAGACTGTTTAAGATCTTTTTATAAAATTATAATATGTAAGATAGTCTTTTTCAAATAGCATTTATCTGCACCACTTGAATTTGAATAGAAGTATCTTCTTTAATAGGCAAATTAATATACTGCACTAATTAATAAATAATATCATTTAGATAACGTTTCGAACATGATCCTTATTTTGTGTTGCTTATTTAAAAAATACCATTTAAGCAGAAATATGTTACAATATTCAAATTTAATGAAAATGAACAAAACCATATGCTAACAATATACTGAGTTTGATTTTAAACTTAAAAAAGGTTAACATGTAGAATGTATTCGCTATCGAAATTTGCACGTTTCATATCGTGAAGGATTAGATAGAATGTGGCGGTTTCATACAATCAATGATTTTTTTTGGACATTCCATACCCATAAGGATATTTAATCATTCGTTCCATAACTACCGAGGTATTTACCTATCATTTGATATAAGAATGCATAATTTATAAAATGTATATAATGGAACATTTCTTAAGTTTTTTAGAAATTATGCTCTATACCATGGGAACATTTTAGTCCGCTCCTCCTGGCAGCCTGATCAAGTTATTGCCAACAGCCCCTTGCAGAACTTTCATATTGTATTCTGCATACGCCTTTGTTTGATTAAATATGTAGTATGGAAATTAAAGTATTTTTTTTTCAATTTTAACATAGCCAAATTAGCATTAGAAATAGCTAATTTCAATACTTTTAACTAAATAGTTACTTGTCTGCAATCATATTAAATTAACTGAAAGGCAATGTACTTTACCATTTTATAATTTATTACACTCGACTTCAAGTGAATGTTTTCAAACGCTTCTTAAAGTTTGCAGTTTGTTTAATTTAAATTAGGATCAAGTTTGTTTTGTTATGCGGAAAATAAACATAAAAAATGAAAAAAGAACTTGTTACAAATGTAGGTCCACGTAAATCGAAAGTATTCGTTATCGAAGTATATTATAGTTATGCTTAATTGGATAAAGTGACCATTGCAGTCGCGTTTGTATATATTTAAAAATAAGCCAAAAGGCTGGGTTGTTTTGAGGCGCTGGAATGTTGATATCACATTCTGTTTTATCTATTGTTTATTAGGTGTTTTCAAGAATATTTTGATTGTGAATAATTTGCTGGGTTATTCAATAAGATTTCTTTGAAGAGAGCGAGATACTGGTCGTCGTCATTGTAAGCCTCCTTTAATTTATGTTCATGTTTAAACGCACTCTTCGTAGTTTTAACTACTAAACTGCGTTTCGTTTTTGCACGGCATTTCCCGAAATTTCATATAAGAACTTAAGACGTCATAATACGAAGGAAAACGGAATTAATATGCAAACAAAAAAAAACTTGATACAATCAACCCAATATATTTTAACAAATCATATTAAAACCTATAACAATTAAAGAAGATAAGAAATACATGTAATTCTCACTATAAATCCTACGCATGACTCGTTATTGCTATTGAAGTCACAAATCGATTTATCATAATTCTAATGAGATTTTTTTATTTATAAATTCATTTTGACACATGGTCATAAAAGGAAACCACAGGCATATGTAACAACATAATTATAAACAATTCTTAAAATTGACAGAGGGCATTGTCGACATCTGCAACTGTATTTAGAGTCTGTTTACGATACTTTTTTAACACCAAGTTGCATTAACGATCTTTTTCTAGTTTGTATGAACAATTTGTTGTACATACTGTATGTAAATATTGCGGGCCCTTTATTTAACTATTCAATGAAAAGAAAACAATTCAGTTATTCCGACTGAATCCCCTTTTTAAATTACCCGTTGTTACACGGCTACCCGTGGGACGCCCCTCACGCATTTCTTTACGCTGATGACGTAGTGTCGTTCAGGCGGTGGCTCGTGGAAAAGAAGTTTTGCAAGAGGGGTTTTAAAGTTTATTAGTTTCTCGTGTTTCAGTACAAACATATCATACACATTCACCAATGCAATTTAAATAATGAAGTTGTGTTCCTTATATAACAAATAATGCAAAAAAATATTTAAATAAACAGGACAGGACTATATTGACTAAATTACAGAGGTCGCCATTTAATGAATGAATATTTGAAAGCTTGATAGTGTAAACAAAACAAACCTGGAGTATTCGTTGTTGACTTGTTGTATGTTTTGAAGTGGTTTATTACAAGTCCGATAGTTTAAAAATTAATTAAATGCATGTTAAAAATCGAATTTGCATTCATATGTTTTCATCTAATGTTTGTACGGGCATTTGTACGAAGCAAATGTTCGGGCATTGAGCTTATAAAAACGTTTGAAAATGAGATTGCCATTTCCCTTATAAAAGGACTTTTTTATTTTGTTAAAAAAGGACGTCCAATTGACGATACTTGTAAGCATACGATAAGGACACCATTTGAAAATTGTTTTTATCGTAAAACAAATCATTGAAAGATATAAAATTTAGCTGAACGTTTATAGAGATGTTGTATCTAAAATAACAGATATTTATTTTATGCGTTTTATGCAATGTCACTCAATACACATTTGTATATAAAGCTGTTGTCCAACGATTTAATATGTTCAGTATCCGAAATAAATCCTAATTTCATACAAATTTATGAAATAAATCTGATTTCCACCAAAAAGAGCAGTACAGTTTATTTCTAATAGCGCGTTATCATATGTTATAACTATTTGCATGTATATGTACGTTTTGACTTCGCCAAATAGTTGAACTTTGAATTTAAATTTTTACTTCTTTACTTCTTTTCAACGTTTAAATTAGCAAACCTAAGTAAGCATTTCTATAATCTCGGGTCATTACTTAGATCAAACACACGTTATGTACGAAATTTAGGTATACGGAAGGCGGATGGAGTTCTTTTAAAAGACTAGCTCAATTATTTAGTGAGTGTTAAACTGAAACAAGCTCTAATTGTTTGGATATACAATATATTCAAGAATCATAAACAAGTAAGCGTGATTTGTTGACTATTAGTTTTCCTTTTGTCCCTCAATTTTATTTAAAGATGCACTATAACTCCTAAATAAGACTTAACCCATTTTATACAAGGTTGTTATAAAGGATACCGAGTTTAATTTAAAAAATGAGCATAAAACACGGTCAGAAAAAGATCTGATCGCAGATATTCATATTTCCATTCTAAATTAAATGTTTTATGGCTTACCAACGGTTTTAAGTAAAATGCATAACACATCGATTTTGGAGCGGAAATATGAAAATCTTTTGTCATCAGTCTTTTATCACTGCTTTGCAGATATTTATGCAAAAATTTGCTTGTTCCAAGACAAAAAAAAAGAAAAAAAGTTGTTAAAACGTTCAATCAGTAAGAGTGCAGTTTTAAGATCAATGATGGCTACATCTAGTGAAAAGCATATTCCGCTTATCTTATATTTTATTAAAATTAACTTTGTGTATCAAACACCATACTTATAAAACGATGCCTTGTATTACATTTACAAAACAAGATACATGTCTATTTCACACTCTCAAATGGTGACTGGTTTAAGGTTTACCAACTATCTTCTCTAAAAGATTGGCAACTGGGCTTGTCCGTTTACAAATACAACTGCCATACAAAATCATATGATTATCGCTTCTGTAATGTCTGCGCTCTTAACTTTAAAGTCGGTTCCTTGAAGTAATCATCCTCTGGGGTTGTCGAAGGTTAAAACATCCGTGTTTTTCATACGCCAGGCAAAACACCATAATGAGATTCAGTTGTATCCGTTATTGATTAACATGTTACATCAACGGCCTGTTTGGGCAACACAAATCTGTACTGTATGTTGCAAAACAATACAAAACACATGATATATAACATATGGTGTTTAAAAAGGTTGTATCGATATAATAAATGCTGTTTTATTGTGACTTGTTGGTGATCTTAATCTTAAATTTATTCGAACATGAAAATAGATTTATTCATTGTTCACACCACAATCGATTAATCCTTCTACAGAAGTGCACACACTCATACATACCCTGTTTAAACAAATACTGAAACATTGCATGTGTTCGACGTAGGTATTTCTTCCTCCCACGAAAAATCAATGACAAGATCCACGTACCTTGATTGTATGTCAAACACGTCATGAGAAGGTTTTGGTTGTGTAAATTGGCTTTGCTTATCAATATATCGTAACCTGTGCCGAGCGAGTAGCTCCCCATACACACCTGAAATTTTCGATACGAATATGTTACAATCAACATTTTCAGTGAGGTTGTTTAGTGATCATGAGAGTCACCGCAAACTGTGGATCAAGTCTAAAAAAGCTGTCATTTCAGAGAATGTGCTAAGCTGGTTTCAACGGCATCTAGTTATATTTATATTCGATTGCAGTATACCTGTCTTATTATTCAGTCCAGATTGGTTTGACATTAAGGAAATATGGATGACATAGTCGACCCCGGGACGGGACTTACAGAGCGACAGAAGACGGCCGTCCGTGAAAGCTGGGCCAAAATGGGGACAAATGACATTGTGGAGTTCTTCTGTAGGTAAGAATATTAAGGTTAAACTTGTTAGACTGCTGGCTTTCACATCGCTATGATTGTCCTGTTGTAAGATTTGCGACGCTTGCTACTGCAAAAATGTTTCAATCAAACGTTGATGATCTGAGGGGCAACAATCTAGCTTATCAGATGGGAAATGTTGACGAAAAGATAGAGAAATTTGGTAAAATTGTTCGCACGTGTACATGTCAGATAGTACATTCCTAAAATGCAGTATCAGTTTCCTCACACACAGGTAAATAAGACTGATAATAGTACTATGTTCAACTGGTTTGTCTATCATCAGGTCATAAAATAACACTATGGTGAATGTGTATGTGATTACTTTCAAATCTTCATGTGATCTATTCTGGGCAAATTCAATGCGCTCCATATCAAAAATACTTTGCTTTAAATGTTTGTCGTAATGGTATGATTAAAATACTATTTTTCTATAGATAAAATATATCTTGAAATAAACCCACATCTTATCGCTTTATATTATTGTGTATGTAGCGTTTGCTTTGTGTTTTTAACCACGCCAACACTGTTGTGTATGATATGTCTCCCTTAATATATTCTCTGACATTTCCATAGTTAGTTACATATTTCACTTCAGATTGTTTAAGACGTTCCCATACACACGAGCATATTTTAAGACTCTTGACGGCATTGACCAAGATGCCCTAAAGACCTCCTCTAAGCTACGAGCACATTCAATCAACTTCAAACACGGTGTCAGCTCCTTTATAGATAACTTGGACGATATCGAATGCCTCGTGATCCTCATTCAGAAAGTCACAGAGAATCACTTCAGGAGAAACATAAAACGAAAATCGTTTGAAGTAAGTAAAAATCTATATATTGCTGGACACTATTCAAGTATTCATAGATAGTTTTATAAATGGAAACAAGTCAGAAGCATTAAAAAGAGCAAAGTTGAAATATCGTGCGTTATAAACTTTTTTAATCTTTCAGCTGTGAATACTAAATTGGAATTATAGTGTTAGAAAGGGTTAAAAGGGTGGATACTACATTTACATAATTTTCCATTTAGGTAAAAGTACATACATTTTAAGTGTACACTCAATTTTTCAATGCCTCTCAATTCATACTGCAGAATGCATTGGTGACACATAAAGACTGAAAAGTGAAAAACTACAGAAACAAGTTCAGTAGCAAAAAGTTTAAACATTAACCCGGTATAATGGCACCGCGTAAACGCCACAGATATAGAACACAAAAACAAAAAATCACAAACAAGAAATATGGAAGAACAGCACAAAACTCCACAAACAGCACAGTGCATACATACTATATATAAAAACTAGGTATGTTTATCAATAATTGTTAGGTACCGCCTTGAATCGGTCAGTAAAATATAAATTTACTGGGGGTTTTAACCAGTTTACGTGCACAAACCTCACTCTTATCCCAACAATCCTAAATAAAGAAAAAACGTAAAAGGTAAATCTTATCAAAGTATACATTAAGCTGAGGAAACTTAATAATAAAACAAATAATAATAAACTTATAGGTAAACCCCAAGTACTAAAGACTAAATATTTCAGACAACGTTATAAACCTGTCAGAGATAACGTCATAACTAGCATAATATATTGGTGTCTCTCTATGAAAATCAACAAATGAACTTAATTCTTCAATTTGTTTACAGTAAACTTTAAATCGTTGTTTTTTTAAATGCCTTGGCATCATTTACCATGTGTAACTTGGTCCTTTCATATTTTTTTTATTTCACTAGTGGATTGGTCATGAGAGAGATAATTACTTTTATCTTGACGTGGTGAAATATTTAACAATCTTACTTTTAAACGGATAAAAATGAGAATTTAGTTGAGTTGATTTAAAAATGATTCCTACATTTAGCCATGAGGCCGTTGATATTTTAGCTCAGCTCTGTTTGCGCTGACGTTTGATTTGGAAAACAGAACGAGTGAAATTATAAATGGAATCAAATATATCAAATTGATTTGTTCTCTGTTTGAACATAAATTGTGATTTAATAACCATCACAAAAATCTTCACGCAATACATATCGCAAGCTGCAGAAGTCCGCATTCCACTCCAGTGCAATACGGCTGTATTTCACTCTTCTGACGTCATGTCATAAAAGTTATCATTGCACTATGTTAAAATGACATAATTTGTCAACCTCCCAGATCAAGCCAACTAAGTCAATCTTGTGTACACGTTGCTCGCACAATTTGCTCCATTCCTCCTTTATCTCAAATAAAAGCATTAATTCGATATACGTTTATGTTCAGGAGATTGTTAAAGTTCACATTAGACAGCTTGCACTAGCCTATGCTATGTTATTTTCTACCATCTTTGTTCTCTACTTCCAGGAGGCGTTCCCGCTATTTACGACGCTTGTCGGAGACGTCCAAGAAGCTGATGAGTTCACATTGAACGCATGGAAGGACACCCTCGCCACTGTCCTATCCGTGATCACCGAACACATAAAAACACTGGAGGCACAGACGGTTGGGCACGCATAGAAATCTGATAATGTTAGACTTCAATGGCGTTTAGTATTACGCAAGTGTAAAGTTCGTGCCAATATATTTAGAGCATGCACGTGTTATTGACTTATATCATGTAAATGCAAAAGGTTGTATTCAATTCAGATATGTTTTATGAATAGATTTTAAATTAGGTGAGCCTTGTTTTAAAGCCCCGTTGTACCTAAATGTTGTCTAGAAATTAGTTATTTAAGCGGGCTGCTATTGGACTCGGAAAAATGTCAATTCCACGTATAAGTCAAAGCACCGAAATCGTTGCAGGAAATGGGTGTTGCAACAACCAATGTATGTTAGGGGCGGCGCTAAACATGTTTCGAATGTATGTCTCCGTTTTAGTGTTGTCCACACGATTACCGTTTACTTTTATTTCGGCAGTTCGGGCCTTGTATCAATATTAGCTTTAATATGTTGCCACCGATGTAGGCAGGGAGAAGTCACTTAATTGTAGACTTTTCACCGAAACGACCGTAAAGACTACAGTTTGTATGCATCGAAAACACTTGACGTATGTGACATCCGCGGGACAAATAGCATGTTGTTGTTTTTATCGCACAGACGGACCACTCAGTATTCGCACTTGTATAAACGAAACCTCCTTACATATTGTCTGTAACTCAATCAAAACTTCGGTTGTTATTTAAACATATATTTTATTTGACGCATTAGGAAGAAAGATAAAATAGAACCGAGGCAGTTACTCTTCTTTTTACAACAAAGGTGAAATACAAATAATAGATACAGGAGTAATTTACAGTAAAATAAGTATCCACTCCTAGTAACAGTACAATTAATATGTATGCGAAAAGCTACAGAAACAGGCTCAGTAGCAAGAAGTTTAAACATAAACCCGGTTTAATGGCACTGGGTAAAAGCCAAGGACATAGAACATAAAATCACAAACAAGAAACATGGAAGAACAGCACAAAACTCCACAAACAGCACAGTGCATACATACTATATATAAAAAACTAGGTATGTTTATCAAGAGTTGTTAGGTACCGCCTTGGAACGGTCAGTAAAAAGTTAATTTACTGGGGGTTTAAACCAGTTTGTGTGCACAACCTCACTCTTACCACAACAATCCCGATTAAAGTAAAAAAGTAAATTGCAAATCTTATCTTATCTTATCTTATTATTAAGTTTATGTCATAAACCCGTTAACGCCTTATCTGTTTAAACTAATCAATACATTCTGACTATTATTTTTCTATTTACATGCATGAAAATGGCCATCCAGAAATATGTTTCCAGTTAAGTAATTCGCCAACATTTTTTAACTATTACTAATTAAGAAAAAATGGTCGAATTAAATTTCCGACTGCAACTAGATACCACTTCTTTACAGTTGCAATGCGTTTAGTACGTTTCATACACAAATTAGTGTTGTAATAAATTGTTGCATTAACGGAAATCAGAATTTTAGACTACGCAGAAAATGAACAGCTCTACCGTTAATAATCTTAGGGAACAAGTCATTTACGTATTCGCGATAACACTACAGTCATTAGAAGGATATGTACCGCACGTCAGGAGTACAATCCCTTTGAATTGTACACAGTGTTGATCAGTTAACCGGATCACAGCGTTAAGATTTTTGGGGGACACAGTGGAAACTTGAAAAAAAGTCTTCAACTAGACGCATGTAAAGGTTAACATCTGGTTGCTTTTGAAATATTGGAAGGTAATCTGCATATAGGCTGCATGTTTTTGTTGCAACTTTTTTCCTTGGGTACTTTTCTTTGCATGTGTTTCGTACTCAAAACCTTTCGATTAAATCGAAGTGTTTGAACTTTAGGCTCTGTAAGCCTTGCGAGATTTTCTGACATTTTCTGCAGTAGTGTATAGTAAGTATGCTAGATTGTCTGTAGAAGTGACTCCTTCGATAAATCTGAAGAAAAATATTTTTTCTGTTAAATGTTTGTTAATGTATTTCAGGTCATATGACACCAAAGCAGGAGTTGCGAGGTTTTCTGACATCTGTAGAAGTGACCCTTTTGATAAATCTGAAAAAAAAAATCAAAATAATTTTAGATTAAATGTCTCTTATTATATTTCACGTCATATGACACCAAAGGAGGTGTCCATTCCTTTCAAATGACTGTGCTTTTGATGTTTCACGTGTTTTCCTACAGACTGTAGCTTGTGATTTAACAATTTTTATTCGTTAACGGCTTGACCACTAACAATCATAACTTCACATTTCTTTCATATTAATCAATTAGTTTTAACGTTTTAATACAAGCTTCAACAGCTGAAAAGTTCTTACAGAAACCATTGAGATTGAAAGCGGTCTAATCAATCGGTCGCCTGGATACAATTGGTTCAAAGATAAAACCAAACTCAACAAAAAGTCATAATCAACAATTTTATTCTAAATTTTGAAGACATATTTCAAGGTGATATGAACGCAGATTTAAATTGCCATGTCATTAAAATTCAGGCCAAGTGTCTGCATTTCAGGTCAAGAATTTCAAATTGATAAATTGAGACTGAATATGGAAAATATTGTTAACAAGTAAGATCAAATTCCCTAGCTCACATTCATCATCGAAACTCGATAAATAAATTTTACAAAAACTTAATCTTAAATAGCCAGACTGTAGATTTCAGACTGCAGCATCATTCACTGAAGCTATTTTGTATGGTTTATATATGCACTTGGGTATACGTTGCGGTCATTTATATGAATTAATGGGCTATTTCAAGTATCCAATCTCACCAAATTTGAATACGAATTGTTTAGGCTCTTTGATACAGTTGTTTAAAATGCATTACAGTTAGATATAGCTGTAGTAGAGTTGCTTACATCAGCTGAAGTTAATGCCATTATTGTTAGTAGACGAGTACTTATATGAATGTATATGTTTATATATTTCAATATACCCAATGTAATTTCGAAGTATCAATTTCTGGGCGCCTATGAGCGCATGGTTGGGTAGTATGTAGGTTCCATTTGTGTCTTTCATATGAAACGCTATATATCCCATGATGCTCAATAATGAATTGACGTATACGCGGATTACTTATATATCAAACCATCGCCAAGAAAACAACTGTTGGACGTCGGGATGAAACGGAAACACGCATATTTTCAACCTTAATGTATATGAAGACAAAAATGCGCTTTCCTTTGGAGATTTAAAATATTAACACGACAAACTTGAGGAGGTTTTGTCAATCTTAGGGCAAACAAGTGCGGAATTCTGTCTTGGTAATTGTGGTGAAAGTCGATTTAAATCATTTGATTGCGTGATAAAACACTCTTCCATCTAAAGTTCGATTTTCACTTTTGCATGTTTTTCATGAAATTTTGCGATTCAAGAAACAGTCAACATGTAGTTTAGCTTTTTTTATAAGAGTTTAATGTTTAGCTGTTTGGCATATCCCTGTAATTGTCATTGTTATATGTACTTTGTACGAAGAAAACAGGGTGCTTTTACTTTTATGCTTATAAGGTAGTCAACTATGAAAATAAACATTTTCCAGGGCATTGTTTACATTTCAATACACTATTAAACGGCAAATAAGTTTATATAGTTATTTGGAAAAATATCCTTTCTTAAATTGTAATACTAACTTGAAAAAAAACCATAATAAAAACAGATTAAAGCATCAGCCAGAAATAAGCATAGGGACTGTATGCTACGGGTAAATAAATTACTTACGCATACAATAGTTTGTATAGTATACTTACAGGAGAAAAGTTTGCATAACATTTATAAATAAAATATTTAAAAAAAAATCTATAAATGAAGTACTTGTCATGTTGGTTATTAAATCACATACGGGTAAACAGACACAGCGTACAGCATAAACTCCAACCATTTTTTTAAATATTATTTGACAACGCATATAGTTGACTAATTAAATACGTTAGTTATACATATACGAATATGTGAAAAGATGCAGTACCAACATATCAACTTCTAGCAAAGCAACTTAGTACACTGATTCAGGTCGATACCTGTCAGATAATGCTTATTAATAAATTAATCTTATCCTGAGAAATGCATTTGCGCGCCAGATTGCATCATATGGAAGGTAAATTATGGTACAACATGCGGAATTTTTCCCTTCATTAAATGATAATGATGATTCCAAATAATAAAGGCAATGATATGCATAAAGTTAATAGTTGTTTACTTTATACTACATTCACCTATCCCTCCAAGATGACGGTGTGTGGGTCAAAATCACCAACGGTTAAATCATTTTAAGCTTATAAGGTAACACACTGCTGAATTATTTCCCTATACATTCAATGCAAACGAACAACATGTCTGAATGGAACAAAAGTGCCATTTCTAGCGTATTTCTCACGTATATGACAACCATACATTTCCTTATATTGTAGTTCACACCCAATTGATTTAAACAATAAAAAGGATATGTCGCGTGGATAAGATGTAAAAATAAATCAAAATTTCGGAAGAACGTTTTTGACAGAATACGAAAAAGTAAATAATTAACTCCATGTATATGCACGGCCAAATGTGATAAGGTTTGAAAGGGCATAATTGTTAACTTTCAAATCAATTCTGCTCTTGAAGTTTGATCGGCACGCTTATGTTCTGCAGTATGCTACCAATATCATAGACAACTGTTTCATTTACACATGTTTATTTTAAAAAATGTGAGTACATCATCAAATGGTTCACTTTTTAAAAATAAACAACGATGTCATCAATCACGATGTTTACTTTTATAAAGTTCTGAATAATCGACCCAAACAGCTATGTGAACATGGCATAAAGGAACCTGTCAACCACCCAAGTATTGACATACATGACATATCTTTAACATCGAAACTTGAGCTACTTATTTATATTTAAACTAGCTTTTAGCATCACTTGACACGGTTATATCATCATTTGCTTTACAAATTATGTATGCCTGTACCTTAATGAGATTGATATTGGCTTTAAAATTCGTATGTTCCCTTTTTATATTCCCATTTTTCTGCGTTAATGAATTTTAAAACAATATCAGTACAAGTATTTTAAGACGTTTAAGAACGCTCTTCTACATCACATATGTCAATGAAGGCACCATTGGTTTGACTCTATTGTCTTCCAAAATGCAGACAAACGCTATTTACTTTACTAAGATGGTATGTTCTAACTAAAAGAGCTTTTAATTCTTTGATGAGAAATTGACCATCAATCTGGCAGTAACCTAAAACTTGTTGTGGTTTATCCAACCACATCGTTGGAAAATAACGCCTCCAAGTATGGATTAGGCAGTTTGGACAGCGGCATCGTCAGTGACGTCACTTGTTTCATTGACGGAAAGTACCGACGTTATTTACCGCTATAGACCGTTATTTGTATTATCACAAGTTTTGTTTCATTAAATGAGAAGTATGGAAGATTTTGCTTTACATATCTTTATGCGTCGTCATTTGAAAAGCATGTTAGCCTATAAATCAGTATATAAACGATCACCTTATAGAAGCCGGAAAGTCAATGTATATGTCTTTAATAACTGACACCATGTTTAAATCTAGGTGATTTATAAAGAACTGTGCAAATGAAATTATATCCTTTTGACACAATTTGTTATATAATATCATCATATTCACAAAGTTGACTATGCCTCGTCTTACTTTTATATGTACAAATACTAGTGATACTGGTCCAGTATGGGGTTATGTTTCACGTTATTTGACGATGGTATTAGAACATATATAACAAATACCGGTGAATATATCACACCTCAAGAGAGGGCAGAGCATGATAGAGAACACTGGCGACATAAAACGTGACGTTGACAGTATGTAACACTGAGTCGTAGTACAGGCATCATGTTCAATACTTACATTTTGGAAACATTGTAGAGAGAGAAATAATCAGAAAGTGCACGTCTATTAAAGTTCATTCAAACCCAGTTACAATTCGCATCATTTGCATTATGTGTTTGTCTATTTACTATGAAAGCACATTTAAACCCAGTTACATTTCGCATCATCTGCATTATGTGTTTGTCTTTTTTCTATGAAAGCACATTCAAACCCAGTTACCTTTCGCATCATCTGCATTATGTGTTTGTCTATTTTCTATGAAAGCACATTCAAACCCAGTTACATTTCGCATCATCTGCATAATGTTATTGTCTTTTTTCTATGAAAGCACATTCAAACCCAGTTACCTTTCGCATCATCTGCATTATGTGTTTGTCTATTGTCTATGAAAGCACATTCAAACCCAGTTACCTTCCGCATCATCTGCATAATGTTATTGTCTTTTTTCTATGAAAGCACATTCAAACCCAGTTACATTTCGCATCATCTGCATTATGTGTTTGTCTATTTTGCTATTGGTTTGCCTGGAAAGTGTGGTAACAATATAGTATGCTGTCTTAATCATAACGCTCCCATAATGCTTAGCTATTTCATAGTATGTCGACATACATGTTAAACAACACAACTTTGTTAACTTTGATAACAATATATATTCATTTGCATGTCATTTTAATGCTATCATAGATTGTTAAACACGATGTTGTTTAATCGTATCACACAATTGTTACAAACCATTGAGGAGAACATGACACTAAATATGTCAAAACCAATTTATATACAACAAATGATTAGTTACTGTGATGGAAAAACAGTTAAAGCTAGGAAGCCTCTGTTGCTTTCTCAAACAAGTATTAGGTTTACGTTTCAAAAGTGATAAGGTGTCAGGTTTAATTGCATTTTTCAATACTGTTGATGAAGATACAAAAAAATAGATGTTATGTACTTATTCCTTTACAAAGGTCACGTTTCTATCGTTCTCTGTGTTTGCGATTCAGCCAGTTTCTCTAGGTGATGATTTTAATGATGTTTTTAACCAAAGAACATCTTCTGTAAGTACAGGATATGAATTTAGCAACCATTTTAAATAAAGCACAACGAACATGCTTATATATATATTCTGGAGATTGAATTACTACTGAATTAAGCTATACTTCAATATATAATTTATTCCTTGTTAGATCTTACAATATAATAAAAACACGATCCTGTACGTGGACATGTGTATGTTTGTAGCGACACGTATTTTGAAGCGCTATGATCGATAATTTGATTGAACACTATCAAAGTCAACCAAATCATGTATTTTTGATTGTCGAGCAACAATCTAGAACCAAAGTCAACTAATTATTAATGTGTTTTAGAACGTCGAGCTATGCTTGGTCGCTCAACAATTTGTTATTGAATTTTAGACGGTCGAGCTACAATCTTCGACCAAGGTCAAACACTTATTAATGTTTTTCATATTGTCGAACTACAATCAACGACCAATGTCAACGAAGTCTTATTGTTATAGGTGGTCTACGGGCTACGCGGGCTTACTCCACAACACCTGTCATATACGGATAATCGCAATGCAATCGAACTACCACGTCGTTCGATGTCGTGAGTACATACTTCCATATGAAGTGCCTTGATATATCCTTTTCAGTTATGCATATGACGTCATTTGAATACATCTCAAATCATTCTTGTTCCATAAATAAATCACAATAAATCATAGAAAGCAAATACTCGAAAACATCTCCAATACCACTTTAAGATACATTTTGATCATCTGAATTATCTAATGGCTGATACCTTAGCAAATCGCCGTCCGTCGGAAAATCGGTTCGTCCGCCACCTTAAACATTACGCGACCAGTTAAGAGCCCAAACACAATGACTAAAACATGCAATCGCTGAAAGAAAGTAGATTGATCTGTTCGTTCTGGTTGGTTATTGTTTTAACCAACAAACACTGTATCGATATTTAACGCATGCTTTCTTGTAAAGGTATTGTGTGTCGATGGCTATTTGAGTTTTGATGTCAACGAGCAAACGTGTACTTTAATTCAGGGATGCTGAGGCTTTTAGATTTGCATTCTTTAAGCGTTAAATTATATTTGTTAAAGTTAATCTATTTTGAAATATTAGAAAGGTAAGAGTATTTCTACATATAATAGTGCCTGCTTCAATTGGCTTCTTAAATTACTAGTTACCAAAACCGGTGCTAAGCGTTCATCATAAAAAGTATGTATAGCAATACTACCTGTAACAACAAAAACATATGAAAATATCAGAATCGAAAAAGTGTATGGCCGACAGTTAATTTGACCTTAATTATTTGTACAAATGGAAGACATGAGTTATTGCAATAGTCTCCTATTTGCGTGTGTGATGTTGTAATGGAAGATGGCAATGGCGACAAACGACACTTAGCTATGCGAACTATGACAGAGGAAACACATGAGTACGCAAAAGCTAAATATTATTACGAAGCAATATGTGAGCCCGTGCGAAATTCGTTTAAATGCAGAGTTGGTCTAGTGGAATGGGCGTCCGAATCTCAACCAAGGGGTGAGCGATTCATTCAAGCCCTATCAGGATCACATCAACATGCCAACCAAAATTGTACAAAAGAATTGTTGGTATAGAATGTGAATGGTTTTCCATCTAAACGTTCTCTATGATACAACTTAAAGCTACAAGGTCAATTAAATGAGCCAAAAAACAAGCGTCAAATGTCAAAGCCGAAACGATAAATACGAGCCTAAAACACCAAACATAATCATACATGTCATTATTAAGATATTGCGTTTCAATTAATGTCGACAGGGGAAGTAAACCGGTTTGCATATAACCGTCTTGACCTTATTGTCTATAAAATGAAGCCTTCTTGTGATGATTTGTGGCTAGTTCTAATATACTTAATACATACATCAATCAAACTCTACATGACCATCTCGCCCAAGCTCTACCGGACGACTGTCTTCAGCCGCTCAGTGAGACCCGTCACGAAACACGTTATATTGTGTACTTGTAATCTAAGTATCAGCATTCTGATCAGAAACTGTTTCTACTATGGAAATCAATGTCATTTTAAAGAGTATAAGTATTAAAAAAACTTTGGTATTTAAAAGTTTTTTTTTTTATTTTTATCCGCCTGTAGTTGTTGTTGGAAAGGCATTATCCTTTTACGATTTAATTTTAATATAACGAGTATTTAATTAAGCACATGGTATGCTTTGGTGTATTGTTTGTGCAATTGCATGACGCATTGACTTACATTTTAAGAAGAATGACAGTTCAATGGGCAATTTAACAGTGACAGTTGAGTTTTACAGTTGAAATTAGTATTTTCATCATAGTTACTAAATAACACGATGGAATCTACAAGAGCAAGCCTACTTTACCGAAACTGTCAATATGCACAACCATGAAAAACATTGGCGCTTCCACCTGTTATCAGTTGCTGAAAAGGGGAGTTCGCTTAGGGATAAAACTAGTTAATTAGATAAAAAAGTCCAACCAAATTTACAATTAAACGTTTGTCCAAACGTTCAATTTCCTCCATTTTCTGAGCATTAAAATCAAAGATGCAAAATTAACATTATTTTCTTTGTGATCAGGTAAAGACGCACGGTAATTAGGTAAACGAATTAAAAGGCGTTATTTGTAAAATCAAACTTAGTTCTGTAAGCTAAGTGTTACATTAAGATTAATTGTTAATAAGCATATTCTTGAAAGGGATTCTTCGGTTGTACACAGTTTATATAAAGGATAAACAATGCAGTCTTAGTTTGCCAGATACTGTTCATAGACAGCAGTGATAACTTCGACCATGGTAACGCCCTGGATTCCGTTTTGAGGATATTTAAGACAAACTGTTCGATGGACAAAGTAATGCATAATGCCCGCATAATTTTGCAGCAATACGGCCGGAAACCAAGTCATTGCCGATGCGGTTTTCAAATTTTAGTTTAAAGCTTGAAAGGAAATTTGTCCCTTAACAGCCTGTGAGGTTTTACAATATTTCAAATGAATCTGTAATAGGTACAAATGTACCACAGCTGAAGTGACTATATAATCGCAAATTTCACATCAATCGTTCCACGGTATCCATGTCAGTAAGGCATTCGTCAACAAAACATCCTACATCAAACTCATAGTACATGTTTCAGATATAAGATTCCACAAGATATTATTATTGTATGGCGTATACTATCATGTATCATGCCATTTGTTCAGAGATTAAACAAAACAGTTTTAAGGCCATACAGGTGTCCCACATACCCTGATACCGGGTAACACAAGTAATTTAAGAATGGGGGACACCCTAATGCAACACATCACATCAATTTCGATACGGTGTCTACATCAGTTTTGCATTCATCAATAAGATACCTATTATATCAATCTCATATTTAATCATTACAGATATAAAGTTATACTTGTAACTTTTGTATGTTTAATACTATCATATATCATGTCATTTTATTCAGCTTTAGACTCAACGCGGTTCTCTGTCCTGAATTTGGAGAAGTATCTAATGATAAACGTGTTACGGCTAAATTTAAGAATGACGAAGAACATTGTTATGGGAAAAAACCGACCTGTGAAAAAACATTACAAATACTGCTTCTCAACGAAACATAACGAATTTTTTAGATCTTTTATGTTTTTCTTACACTTGCGCCCCTATGAAGTAGATGTTTCACTTTTGGCTATTATTGTTTGTGAATTCGAAAGCACAAATTTGGAATCAGTATTGAAAGCTCAGACGCTCTAACACTTGATTTTACTTCTAATCGTTTTCCTTTGAAACGTCAGAAATATTCAGTTCTATCTTCAAATGTATGCGAATTTAACAATAGGCGAAAACAGTTTACTTTTGATCAAACTAGATACTCAGATAATAACCAAATGAGCAACACAGGAAATTTCAAATACTTCATTTGTGCAACTAGCCCACTACCCTGATAATACAAAAGACAACAGGACATTGCTATTTGAGTGCATTTTGCTATGTGTAAATGAAAAAAGAACTGTTTGGCGTATCATCACCGCAAAACGTTTTGGAGTGTATATCAAATGCATTTGAAAGTCAGTTATAGTCACAATGACTTATTACATGTAAGTAACATATTTTGACTGGCATGAAATATTCCTTCATAAGTAATAAAGACGCTAGGAAATGAATATTTCTTGTGGATATTTTAAATGATACTATATCTGTTTTTCATTTATGAAGGAAATTCTACCTTTGAGCGAAACAATTCCTGTTTCTGAGTGGTGGGCAAAACACTGCCATAGTCTTTGATTGGAACTGTTCCTTTTCTGGATCTGGTGAGCGCAACACTGCCGTAGTCTTTGAATGAATTGAGGTGAGTGAAACACTGCTGAAGTTTGAATGAAACTGCTGCGTTTTTGACTTGTGAGCGTAACACGACCGAAGTCTTTGAATGAAACTGTTAAGATTTTGGACTGGTGAGCGAAACACTGCCGAAGGTTTTGATTAAACTGTTATTTTTTGCGCTAGTGAGCGAAGCACTGCCAACGCCTTTGAAACCGTTACTTTGCAAGAGTGATTGGCGAACAAAACTACCAACGCTTTTTATTGAAACTGTGTTTTTATGAATGATGAGTGCAAACAGCCAAAGCCTCCTAGCATCAGCAAACAAATTGCCAGCGCCCTCAGATTGATTTATGACCTGACGGCATATCCTTTTCGTTTGACAACGATATCTGAAACGATGAGTGGGATTTCTAAACAGTGGGTAGAGAATCATAATATGAAGCTATACTAGATCAAAATTTATTGTAACTTAAGTTACAAGTCAATCAATGAAAACGGGTTTCTATGTTAGTAAGGCATTCATCAACGAGACACCCGCTCCACCAGTATCGTATAACATAAAACACATAACCGCTATGAGTAAACTATTATATATCATGTCATTTGTTGAGATGATTAATTAAAACATTCCGCAAAAAAGGTCATCTTCGAAAATATGTGAGAACAAACATTGTACCTGTATGGACAGGAAGAACATTTCTCCCACCTCATATAAGTTGTTCCAATAATTAAACCATGCTAGAAATTATATTTCCCACGGGCAAAGATAAAATGCCCGTATGGATCTCCTTTTTTATGGTCACCACATTGTAATTACCTCCCTTGTTGAAGACTGCCGTCTGTAGCATCATGAAAACCTTGTCATGTGGCAATATTTAGAACGCTCATTAATTATTTCTCGCTTCAAATGTCACCATAAAACATTTATCACGCACCTTTCAAAAAATAATGCTTCACTCTCCTTAGAACTATTTAAAGACCAATTTGACTGTTAAAATCATCTGAATCACTGCGCGCATATCCATGACAACCACGATCTATCGCATATCGCAATAATTATAGGATTTTAAGTATCTACCATAGCCGTTCGTGTAAGATCGGTTCATCGCGACCCTCGCGCAGGGTGTTTTGCGGAAACTCGGTAAACCTCGTTTCCGCAAAACACCCTACACTGGGGTATAAATGAACGTATCTTACACTATCGGCCATGGAAGATACTAAAAATCCTATAATTATTGTTCCAACACAAATGTAGTGTCAGTGCTAGTAGGTTATACCGTATGAATTATACTGTCAGAAAGACATCGGGATTTACGCTTCATCATGATATACCCACCATCTGTGCATCCACCTTCTTAAATATAGCATTTAGGTTCTGTTACCAATAGGTGTATTTAATTATTATAGTGAGAACAACCATTGTTGGAGTATGACCAGTAACAAAACATCATATTATGCTTGTTTCAAAGCGAATATTTTGTTCGTTCTCGTTTGTATTGTATCTGTCTTACTCCTAAAAATAAACACAAAGAAAAAAAAAACACTTTCGAGTAGTATGTACTTAAGGCAATAGCGTAATATGCACACCGTCAGTGCATCCATATTCTTTGAAATAATGGATTTTCGCGTTGTTATCTAGTAATGCAAACAATTGGTAATAATGATTATTTGAAGCACGACATATACTCAACCGGCACATGTGTAATGTCCCTTATCGATCCCTTCCTATATTATGGGAGGTCATTTCTTCTTAGACTTAACTCTTCTCTCTGCCTCAATAACCTTTTTTTTAAAGTTCAAACAGTTTATTTCGATATATGAACGCATTATAATTGTTTGTTTCTGGCGTACTCCAAATACCACATACTCCAAAATTATGTTGTTAATTCATTTATAGATTTAAATGAAAGGTAAGTATATTGATTTAATGATAACTGTTTTACACGGCTTCTTAACCCACTCGGAACCACAACCGGTTAAAAACATTCATCTTTAACTTTGTTCAAACAATATTTATCACAATACCTTTTAACATGTTACAACGAAAATATATGAAATACTAGTACCCAAAAACGTTAATGGCCGCCAGTTAATTTGACCTTATAAATTGTACAAATGGACTAGATGAGTTATAAAAATAGGTCCCATAAATTTATTTCTTACGTGGTAATGGAAGACGGGAAAATGCTTATATATTAATGTGGACAGGGTGGGTAAACCAGTTAGCATGAAATCGGCTAGACCCTACTGTTCAAAACTGCAGTCTTCTGCTGGTGATTTTTTATGCTCGTTTCAAAATAAATACATACATCGTTTATAATAATTAGGCGGAACACTACGCCGTTTAGACCATTTCGCTCAATGTCAACTGGGCGGCTGTCTTTTGCCGCTCAAGGAATGTTCCTTTGGCTCCGCAGTGTTCGCGTTATATCACACAATTAGAGCCAGGATGCACAACAAGGATGCCGTCATTAAGATCATGAAGACATGTTCAAGGATTGTGAAGACAAGCAGAAAAAGCAAGTAAACAAACACGTCACGGAAGTCCCGCACCTATGCAGCTTTACGGCCTATCACCAAGTCATGCCATTTGCGATTATAAAATTATATTATAGATGAAAATGAAGTACAACTTAAGTGGCAGTGTCATCCAAAGGAAAATAATTAAATTTTATACAGATCCATTTCAAAAATGCATTCTTCAACACGATGCATATCACATCAATATCAAATGACATACGATATATCTCTCAAAGGTTTCTATAAGATATAAATATCAAGTGGGGTATACCATCATAATTATATTATGCATTTTTTGTCAAGATTTTAAATCAAAATGCATAAAAACTGCGACATAGGTACATAGGTAACTCGTATGTCGTGTTTCTCGTGTTGTACCTATTCATTAACGTGTATTTAAAGAATGAGGATAAACGTTGTAACGACTAAACACCGACCTTTGACAAAAACCTTCATAATTCTACTTCTAAAGTGAACATAACGAAGTTACTTGAGCTTGTTTAAGGGTTGTCTTACATTTACGCACATAAAAGATTTGTATTGCTTTTTGATTTTGCTGTATATGAATTTGGGAACGATTAGCTTTAATGTTTTACTCTCTTCCACCTCGACATTTGTAATGCGTTAAAGCTTCAGTTTTTTTAAATGCATACATACTTAAATAAGTAATTTTAAAGTTTTACAAAATCGAACAACGGTGAAAATAATAGCGTGTCAAGTGCAGTCGTTTTTGCGTCGCATTACTTATTCAAACATAACGCATTACCTATTCAAACATAAATGGTAAAGCAATGAAATAATTATATAATGGTACATCTCACATTTAATATACTTCTATGACAGTCTACGTCGTTTGTACCATCACATAAAAGCTCCATCGTACGACTGTCGTTTGTTTGTTTTAAGCAGTACATAGTCGTACAAAGGTAACAATAATGTCCTGTCATATGCGACCTAATGTGTCGCGTTTCTTATGCATGGTTTTATGATAAAGCATTTAAATATCATTTTGTGAAATTCTATCTGTCTTTTGTCGTTCAGTTGGAGAAGGTGGTAGGGAGGTCCTCAACTCTTCAAGATGCAGACTTTGATGTTGAATATTACTATTATTATTATGTTCAAATGTTTATAATATCTTTAGATCATTGAATACAATATATGTGTGTTAACGTGTCACTTCCACGAACACTCAATACTTTAGAGATCAAAAGTTTTAACTATTTTAACTTCATATTTCAACTTCGTTCAAATAGGTTTAAAATCCTTTTTATTATTCTTTAAAATGCTATTTTGATATTTCTGGAGATAGCCTTATCACAATGTCATTGATAATTGTTATATTATACTTAGCTGATACTCGTTACCGTATACTCAATGCTAGAAGTGCAGTGATCTTCATATTTAAGGGAATCAGTATGTAAGCTTTTGACATTTCCGAACGTGATACGCTGATCATTTTGGTGGAGGAAAGGCATTACTCGTCCTTGTTCTATTTAATAAAACATTAACCTATTTAAACGCATTGTACATATGTACCGATGTTATTTTCGTGCAATTCAAGGATCCACTGAAGCTATTAAATGGCATATATTCGGACACTTAAACAGCATTTATATCATCAAAATCTTTAAAAGTGTAAACAGATGATAACTATATCTTGAACGTTTAACTTTAATAATAATTCTAAAGTTATAAGTAAAAAGTGCCTTAACATTACAAGGGATCTAAAGATCTGCACATCATTAGTATGGACTTCAAGCATAATTAAAGAGAAATTTGAACATGCAAAGACTACATCATATGATTCCCTTGACAGTTGATAAATCTAAAATAAATTTCTTTTGAAAGAGTGTAAAATTAAAATAACATTTAATCAAAACCGATGCTCTTTGTGAATACGATCTTGGGTTTGCAAAACATAATCTTTCAGTTGGCAAATTTTAAATTTAGCGGAACGATTTTTCTATTAAGAGCTCCTTTGAGTAAATTGAACTAATCCCATCTTGTTGTTATTATTAGAATTTCAGATAAAATACATTGATTAAAATCAATTGACAATGAAACTTTTACTTTTGCTCCTTTATCAAATATATTTCAATTTGTTTTCAGCAGTGAATTCAATTAATACAATTATTATCGGGACTAATCAGTTTTAGTCTTTATGATCTTACAAAAACTTCATGTTTCATCTTCATACGTTATTTCAATGTATATTAACAGTACGTTTATAATGGTTTACATAATTATAATATGTCCAAGTGTAACTTTCAGATACATTAAGGTCAACCATTACCCTCTGCAGCGCTAGTGTATAACTGCAACAACTCGGGCTGTGGATGCAGGGACAATGTCTTAATATACTGTTCGTCAACAAATGTAAGAAAATTTAACAATTGGCGAAACAGATTACTTTGGATTGAACTAGATACTCAGATAATAACCAAATAAGCAATGTAGGAAATTGCAACTAGCCCGCTATCCTGATAATACAAAAGACAACAGGACATTGCCATATGAGTGTATTTTGCTATGTGTAAATTTAATACGAACTGTTTGACATATCAAAACACCGCCGAAACTTTTTGGAGGGTATAAAATGCATTTGAAGGTCAGTTTTGGTCACAATGACTTATAGCATGCAAGTAACATGTTTTGACTGACATAAAGAAAATCCCTGTGTAAGCCATATCGACGATAGGTAATTAATAATTCTTGTGCATGTAAAGAATGTTGATTTCATGTTTATTAGGACGTTCTCGTAGAGATCCGTTGCAATCACAGACATCATGCGAATCGTCTCAATGATATTGCTTTGAAAACAACACTGAAAACAGCATTCTTGTTTAGTTTGATGCTATTCCTTTTTATAACTTTTGAGGGAATTTCAGCCAATGCCGTTAAATGAAACTATTCATGTTTTTGAGTGGATGGCAAAACAATGTTTAAGTCTTTGGTTGAAACTGTTACGTTTTTGGACTAGTGAGCGCAACACAGCCGAATGCTTTGAATGAAACTGTGTTTATTTTTGACTGGTGAGCGCAACACTGTCGAAAGCTTTGAATGAAACTGTGTTTATTTTTTACTAGTGAGCGCAACACAGCCGAATGCTTTGAATGAAACTGTGTTTATTTTTGACTGGTGAGCGAAACACTGTCGAAAGCTTTGAATGAAACTGTGTATATTTTTGACTGGTGAGCGAAACACAGCCGAATGCTTTGAATGAAACTGTGTTTATTTTTGACTGGTGAGCGCAACACAGCCGAATGCTTTGAATGAAACTGTGTTTATTTTTGACTGGTGAGCGAAACACTGTCGAAAGCTTTGAATGAAACTGTGTTTATTTTTGACTGGTGAGCGAAACACAGCCGAATGCTTTGAATGAAACTGTGTTTATTTTTGACTGGTGAGCGAAACACTGTCGAAGTCTTTGAATGAAACTGTTACGTTTTTGGACTAGTGAGCGAAACACTGTTAACGCTTTTGATTGAAACTGTTCCTTTTTTGACTGATGAAAGAAACACTACCGAAGTCTTTGAATTAGAATTTACTGTAAATCAAGTTACAAGTAATTCAATGGAACACGGGTTTCTATGTTAGTAAGGCATTCATCAACGGGACACCCGCTTCACCAGTATCGTATAACATGCAACACATGACCGTTATGTGTAAAGTATTATATATCAGGTCATTTGTAGAGAATGATATTCAATTAAAAAATTCCGCCAAATTGGTCATTTTAGAAAGCATTAATATGAGAATTAACATTTTAGCAGCATGACCAGGAAGACAATATTCTATAATTATTACCCCACGCGAACGTAGTGTCAGTGCTAGTTTGTGAAATCATATGAATTATACGGTCAGAAAGGTAGAAAAATATACGCTTACGCCTAATATACCCACCATCTTTGTATCCACATTCTTTGAAATCTTGCATTCACATGTTGTTATCTATTGGTGTATTAAACTTTTAACGTGAGAACAAAAGTGTAGAAGTATGACCAGTAACAAAACATCCTACGCTGCGTGTTCCAACGCGAATATGGTCATCACTCGTTTGTATCGTATTTGTTTTAAACTTGCAAACAAATACCGAAAATAACTGTGAAACATTATTTGTTCAATATCGAAAGACAGTGAAAGCTGTGCTTAATCGTAATACACCGTTTTTCAATCCATATTCGTTTTAAAACAAATGATTCACTCGTCGTTATCTATTAATGCAAACTACTATTAATAATGTTTATTTGAAGCAAAACATATACTTCTGATGTATGACCATCACGTATTTTTCTGTATTAAGCTCTGTTCTATAATTAATTTGTTAATATTTTCAGTTATGTGGATGATTGTACCGACAAGTTTTAGAAGTGCTATTACTATTTGATAGTAAACTAATAAGGTCAACGAAATCATGTATTTTCGATGGTCGAACTGAAAACAACTACCCAGGTCAACCAATTATCATGCGTTTTATACAGTCGAGTTACGGTCAACAACCAAGGTCAACCAATTATCATGTGTTTTATATAGAAGAGCTACGATCTACAACCGAGGTCAACCAATTTGATTTACATTGTTGATGGCCGAGCTACAATTTATGACCAAGGTTGTCCAATTACCAGTGAAGTTAAGGAAGTCGAGTGACATTCCTCGACCATGGTCAGCCGCCAATTCTAACTGTATTTTAGATGGTCGATCTACACTTTACGACCCAGGTCAACCAACTATTTATAGAGGGTGGTCGATCTACGATCTACTGGCTACGGGTTTACTCACACTCCTGTAATATGTAGACTATTACGATCGCATTTCCAATCATAACGTCAGTCGTTGCTTTGAGTGCGAAATTACATAATATGAAGTGTCTTGAAATGTCATTAAAATATTCATATGACATCATTTAAATACATCTCAAACCACTCATATTCCATACAAAATCACAATTAATTCCACTTTGCGAATCCTCAAATGCAACTCAAGTATCACTCGATACATGGAAATCATCTGAATTATTTAATGGCTGATACAGAATCAGCGGCGGAAAGTCGGTTTGCCACAACTTTATACACTATGTGCGTTTAGGACCAAAATAATTTTACATACAAATTTTACAGTCGAAGCCCGTTGGCTCGATATCGCTTGACTCGATCTTCTCGTTGCTCGAACCTTATGTAAAAAAACAATCTCCTTTCACTCTATGTAAAAAAATCCGCTTGGCTCGATATTCGTGAGACTCGAAGTATTTTGGCTGGTCCCCGGTACATCGAGCTAACGGGTTTAGACTGTATTTTGAATAAATAGGGGATATTTGTTGAATTCAGTGTAAGATCGTATTTTATTTCACGAGTGGTCACAAAAATACTTTCACGAATGGCGAGTATTTTCATTTTTAACCGATATACATGAAATAAAAGGTAATTTCTTCAATATGGTTTTGAGATTACTCGAGAAAGTTGCAACTGCGTTCAATTGCGTATTTGTGATCAACATTATTATGGTGAAAACGTGTTTCTACCATTCGAATGCTCTCGAGGATGTTTTATCTAAAGTGATGTTACCCTGTTATTGTAAGCAGGAACGCATTGCGCGTCCTTTTGCGATTCAGATTAAGTATAAACGAGAATCTAATTAAATTTAATGAATGCTTCATCTTTATCGTATGATGTCCTTTGAAATGATTAATATGAAATAAATTTGGATGCACTAGCGTAAAATTGAAATGACATAATAATTTAGGTATTAAAAATCAAATCTTTCACTCGACAAGTTTTAAATTTAGCCTAACCCTAAAGATATCTGTTGATTAAATTTAAGTTTCTGTTTGTTATAGAAGAACACTCCGATAAAATCGTATTACAACGCGATGTTAGTGTTTTCCGCCGTTTAACAGTCGCCGAGGAGGTGATTGCTTAGGGATAAAATCAGTCAATGAAATAAAATTAATTTAATCAGTCTGAGACTTAAAATTAATCAGTATTTCACTATCTGTTGATTTGTTAAGTAAATTATGCAAGAGGGATCCTTTGGTAGTAAATACTTCTTACGAAGGTTAACAACTGCAGCCTCGGTGTTACTTTGAATGTTCATTAACAGCAATAATACATGTAATGCTGCAAATGTAAGCAGCATCACAACTTTGATAGTAGAAGTATCGGTGCATTAACGAAAGTGGTAAGTTGGTACAATTGTAATACCCTCAAGCGCACAACAAAGATTCTGTCATTACGATCATGATGACATGCTCAATGATTATGAAGGACAAGAAAATAAACAAACACGCCTATGGAAAGTAGGCAGTTTTACGGCCTGACACCAAGTCATTCCACATGCGGTTATAAAATTATATTTCAAAACTTGAAAGAGGATTACCCATTAAATAGTCCGTGAGGTCTTAAAGGAAGCAATTATTGACGGAAATGTAGTACAGTACATCTGAATTGGCAATGTCATCCAAGGAATACATCAATCTTGATGCGATATCTATTTCGTTTATGCATTCAGCAACATGATGCCCATCACACCAATATCATATAACATGTTACAAGTTACTATAAGATATATCTTAAGAAGTACATTATATCATATGTCATGCCTTTTTGTTCAGATTGTAAATTAAAACGTATAAAAAATGAGACAAATAGATAATTCATCTGTCCTGTTACTGGTGAAGTATGTTACAATAAATGTGTACTTTAAGAAAGAGGATAAATATTGTAACGACTAAACACCGACCCTTTGACAAAGACTTTCATAATGCTACTTCTAAAGTGAACAAAACGAAGTAACTTAATATTGTATAAGTTTTGTCTTACATTTACACACAAACAAGATGTTTGTGAATTAGCTTAACGCTCAGATGTTCGTTCTCTCACCTTGACTTTTAAAGGCGCCAAAGTTTCAGGTTTAGAAATGCATACGTACTTACGAAATGTATGTTTAAAGTGTAACAAAATAGTACAACAGTATCAATAATAGCTTGTCTAATGGAGCCGTTTTTGCGTTGCAAAACTTATTCGAACATAAATGGTATACCAATGAAATAATTATATCATGATACATTCAACATTTGATATCTTTCTGTGAAAGTCAACGCCGTTTGTACTGTCGCATAAAAGCTCCATCGTACGACTGTCTTTTGTCTGTTTTAAGCAGTACATTTTCGTTCAGAGGTTACAATAATGGCCTATCACTTGCGACCTGATATGTCGCATTTCTTATACATGGTTATATGATGAAGCATTTAAATATAACCATACATATAGCATTTAAATATCATTTTTTTTGGAATTATATGCCGATTAAAGCGTGTCGAACAAGCTGACAGTCGGAAATCTGACTTTTGTTGTTCAGTGGAAGGAGGGGTAGAGATGCAGACTTTGGTGTAGCATATTAATATGTAAATGTTGATATCTTTAGATCATTGAATACAAAATATGTTAACGTGTCACTATCACGAACACTCAATACTTTAAAAGTCAAACTAATCTTGACTACATTTTTCAACTTCGTTAAAACAGGTTTAAAATCATTTTTATTATTCTTTAAAATGTTTTTTTTATATTTCTGTATCACTTTTTCACTGGTAATTTCTATATCATACTTAGTTGTTACTTGTTACTGTATACTCGATGCTAGGAGTGAGTGATCTTCATTTTCAAGAGTATCAGTATTTGAGCTCTTGATATTTCCGAACGTGATAAGCTGATTCATTTGGTAGCGGAAAGGCATTACTAATCTCTTTTCTATTTAATTTAATATAAACTTATTTATAAAAGATCCAATGAAGCTACTTCAAATATTACATGACATTTTAACGGACAATTAGACAGCATGTATACCATCAATACAACATAATCATGTCCAAACCTTCACATGAGTGAACAGTTGATAAGGATGAGTTGAATATTTAACTTTAAAAATAATTTCAAAATTATTTTTAAAAGTGCCTTATCATTACATAGGATGTAAAGATCTGCATATCATTAGTATGAATAGACTATAAGCATCATTAAAGACAAATTTGTAGATGCAAAGACTTATCATATGAATCATATCAATTGACATTTGATAAATCTAAAATAAATTACTTTTGAAAAAGCGTAAATTTGAAATGACATGGTTTATACATTTAATCAAAACCGATGCTCTTTGTGAATACGATCTTGGGTTTGCAAAACTTATTCTTTGAGGTGGCAAATTTTAAATTTAGCGGAACGATTTTTCTAACGAAAACTAATTCCAATTTTTTGTTATTTTTAGAATTTCAGATAAAACAACACATTGATTAAAATCAACCAAGCGTTGGGATTTTTATTTGACAATGGATTTATTACGTTCGCTCCTTTGTCGAATATATGTCAATTTGTTTTCAGTAGTGAATTCAGTCATTACCAGGACTCGTCAATTTTTGTCTTTTGACCTTACTCATTTAACGTTTTGCTTAACACATTGATAAAGTTTAATAACAAATACAAGAAAACACAGATGTTGAAATATGACTTTCGGTACAGCCAATCGATCCAAGGTAGAATCATCTTTTAGCGGGGGTAAACTGCTGGTAAAATCCCAACAACCAAATGGCCCCGCACCCCGGGGACATCAAAGTTGAGGCCCATTCCTCGCTATTTTCGCCGCGAAAACAAATAATGACCGTAACATATGAAGCCCTTTGACATTTGACCATCACAATCGCAAAACTGATATGACAATGGTATTCAGTATTCGGGTTTCGAAAATCTATCATTGATTGGACACATTTTAAATTTAGCCTCACATTTTAATTACCGTTTTGTATTCAATTAAATAACATTTTTTTAATTAAATTTTAGTTCAAAGTGCACACTCAAGTCACCTCAAATTAAGACGCACTGTTACACTTTTTGTGGAAGTACGTACCTAAATTGCTCATTGAGGCGTATTAAATTAAAAGTATTGTAATATGCCATCGTCTTTTCAGCAAAATAGAAGCTTCAAGCACAAGTCTAGTAGTCTAACACCAACAGTAATTAATAAATGTTGACGTTTCCGCCTTTAAGCTGTTGCCGAAAAAAAAAGTAGTTTACTTGGGAATTAATGAAATAAAATAAAAATAACCAGGTTTACATTATAAGTTTTTCCACATTTTCAATTTACTCCCACTCTGTGCATTAAATCAAAAATGCAAATTTGACAAAGTTTTCCTTGTGATCTGGTCGAAACTCCCGGTAACTAGCTAGACGAATTTTACGGTGTTATTGTCTAGTTCTGGAAGCCAGGTTTTGTTTTATACCAATCGCTGTTAAGCATATTCCTGAAGAGGATTCTTCGGTTATACGTTTCTTGATCGTGTATACGTTTTTCTTACTTTAACTGACATACAAGGTGTGTGTTGCACTGTTGGCTATAATTGTTTGTGGAAGCGCGTCAGTGTTATAATTCTAAACTAAGAAGCTTATACACTCACCTATACATCACTCTCCTTTGAAATGTGTCAATTCTTCAGTAATAGGAATGCAAACAAGTTAAAAAAATACCCGATTAAAGCGTTACATTCTCGTATGAAAGCAGAAATAAGAGCGTTTTACGCTCATCCCATTACGCTGCTTTTCATATTCAAATATATATGATACGGCATTTAAATACTTCACAAATAGCTTTGAGATATCATTTAGTGGCCGAAAGGTACTATTCGTCCTTTTATGATTCAAATTGAATACCAACCTAATTAAACACATAACTGTCAGTGATTTTGCTCATGCAAATTTAGAATTCTGTGGATCTGTTTCAAATGTAAATGACAGCTCAACGGATAATTAAACAGCATCTAATATAATTGCATCTGTAAAACATAACTATGTCAAGCCTTTTTGTAATCATTTTATCAGGATAAGTTAAACATTTAACTTCAGTAGTGAAATCAAAATTATAAGTATAAAGTGCCATGTCATTTTATCGGATCTAAAGATCTGCATATCGTTAGCATGAATAGATTACAAGCATCATTAAAGAGAAATTTAAAAATGCAAAGACTACTGTATCATATGATTCCAATTGACATTTGATAAGTATGAAATTAGTTGCTTTTGCAATGGATGCAAAAACGTGAAATTGAGAAGACAAAGCTTTATAATCTTTGATTTGAAATTTAGCGGAACGACTTCCCTAACAAGCCCTCCCTTGAGTAATTCAAACTTTTTTCCATTGTCGTTTATATAATAGTTAAATAACAGATCAAAGAGCATACCGGTTAAAATCAATTTAACATTTCTATTAAAGGCTTTAAGTAGTTTCGGCATTTTTAAATAGTTCCAAAGTAAACGTTCCATTATCAAATCCACTTTTTTGAACCGTGAATTCAGTTATTACAATAAGTGTCAGTACTCATCAAATTAAGTCGTGATGATTACCTAGATTGTTATGAACTCCTTCGGAAGTGTGCTTAATATTACATTGATAATGTATAATAATAAATACAAAAGAACAACATATGTTGAAATATGTTAAAATTGTATTTTTTAATGGAATCCGTCTCTGTATCAACTTAAAATGTAATGTCTGAAGTTATTCTCTCGTGTTGCCTTTGTTGAAATAGTTCAAAGGACCAAATTTAATAATGATTTTACACCCTCTAGAATCTCAGTATACGAGTTTGTTTAAAAGGGAATCATGTATATAAGCTTTAAGAAGAAGTAGTTGGATCCTACACAAATCTATCGAATAATACGTTTCTAGTCGAAGGGAGACACGGACCAGTCGAACTATTTTTAAACACGTCCGGAATTAAATTTGGCACACTCTTTTAGAGCAGACCTCTCGAGTTTACTCCCTCGCTCCCTTCCCCTATCGTATTATTCTTCCCTCGACTTATCAGCCTTTTTCTATAGACTGGGTATAATTCACACATAGTTATTTGATCTTGTATTTGTTTCTCTAACATTTAGCCACACGCAATGTATGTGTTGCACTTTTGGAATACTATTGTATGTGAAAAGTGCGGGACTCGCGTCAATGAAATAAGCTCAGACGCCTTTACACCTGCCTGTACATCACTTGCCTTTGAAATGAGTCAATTCTTCAGTAAAAGGAATGCAAACAAGTTTAAAAATAAAATACCTGTTTAAAGCGTTACATGCTCGTATGGAGGCAGAAATAATAGCGTGTCACGTTCAGTCTTTTACGATGTTTTTTTATATTCAAACTTAAATAATAAAGCATTTAAATAAGTCACAAAATGCATTTAGTTATCACTTGGTGGCCGTAAGGTTCTTTTCGTCATTTTACTATTCAAATTGAATACCAACTTATTTAAACACAAGTGTCGCAGATTTTGCTCAGGCAAATTAAGGATTCAGTGGATCATTTTTCAAATTTAAATGACAGCTCAATGGAAAAATTAAACAGCATCTAATAGTATCGCATCAATAAAACATAATCATGTCAAACCTATTTATTAACGCTTAAGTATGATAAGTTAAACATGTAATTTCAATTACAATAATCAAATCAAAATGATTAGTAAAAAGTGTCACGTCATTTTATCGGATGTAAAGATCTGCATATCGTTAGCATGAATAGATTACAAGCATCATTAAAAAGAAATTTGAAGATGCAAAGACTGTATCATATGATTCCAATTGACATTTGATAAATACGAAATTAATTGCTTTTGCAAAAGATGCAAAAGCGTGAAATTGAGAGGACAAGCTTTAATAATCTTTGATTTGGCAATTTTGAAATTTAGCGTAACGACTACTCTTTACAAGCAGTCATTTGCGTAACTTAAACTTATTTCCACTTTGACTTATTTGAGACGTCAATTCAGTTATTACAATAGGTGTCAGTACCCATTAAATTAAGTCGTGATGATCACCTAGATTGTTTTGAACTCCTTCGGGAGTGTGCTTATTACATTGATCAAGTATGATACTGAATATAAAAAACATCCTATGATAAAAAACAATTAAAATATATTTTCAAATGGGATCCATCTCTGTACGAACTTAATATTTCATGTCTGAAGTTATTCTCTCGTGTTACATTTGTTGAAAGAGTTCAAAGGACTCTCTAAAAGCTCAGTATACACGTGTGTATAAAAAGGGTATCATGTATATTACCTTAAAGAAGAAGGTGGGTCCTACACAGATCTATCGACTAATAAACTATTGATCGAACGGAGCCACGGACCAGTCGAGCCATTTTAAACCCGTCTTTTAGAGCAGACCTCTCTCCCTAGTAATGACCTGCCACCCTACCTATACCGTATTATTCTTCCCTCGACCTGTCACCCTCTTTCTGAAGACTATTAGAGTAGTTACACGTACCTGCCAAGTGCATACCCTCTATAAACATGGTATCGAATTCGTTAACACCAAATTTCAACCCGAATGAATGACAGTAAAGAGACATCGCATCAAGGTTCAGCTTGCTTCGCGATTCTGTCAAATACAAATCTTAATCATTTGTTAAGTGTCTATATAATATTTTATATGTGATATATTTAATGTCGATACCACTTATTCTGTATTATATACAGAAAATAAATATTGTTTTAAACAAAACAAAGAAGCTTCCAAAAGTAATACAGGTTTGAAACAGTGCCCTCCTGAAGTTTAATATTGCATACACAAACGATTTGAATAATTATATAAAGAAGTGTTCCTTTTTTTGAAATACAATTGACTTAGCTTCTCGTTTGGATTTCCTATAATCAGAAATAATAACTGAAAACAAGGCGGTACCTAACAATTCTTGATAAACATACCAATTATATATATATATATATATATATATATATATATATATATATATATATATATATATATAGTATTTATGCACTGTGCTGTTTGTAGAGTTTTGTGCTGCTCTATATTACTTGTTTGTGATTTTGTGTTCTATGTCTTTGGCGTTTGCCTATTGCCACTAAACCGGGTTTATGTTTAAACATTTTGCTACTGAGCATGTTTCTGTAGCTTTTTGCATAAATATTGTGATAGCTCATGTAATCACTGCAAACATAAAGTTACAAGGGAAGTAATCAATGTTTTGTTATGTCTGCAAACTTCCAACATTTATACATCCTTCCACATTGACATTATATAAAAAGTGTTTAAAATCCTAAATTGTTCGTTTTTTAATAATATCATATTATTTTATTGAATGATCCATTTACTAGCTACAAAGAAACCACAAAATATTTGCATAATGGTATTTAAGGCATCTTTTTGCGTCATGGGCAAATTAAATTCGATTTATCCAAAACTCATCGAAAGATCTTAAAACATCCTTGCATCTCTTTAATAAAAATGAATCAAAGAACAGCATTGAGCTGAAACAAATAACTCCACAGTCCGTTCCGTACTTTGGTGCGTATAAATTCAAACATTGATAAAAAAAAACTCAACATTCCTTCAACTATCAAAGGAATTAACACATACAAAAACGATTTTTAGAGATATCATAAAGGAAGAGATAACTGAGGTGTCAAATACATGGGTAAAATCCAATGACGGGGATAGAAAAAGGAGATACGTCCTGAATATGACAATCAAACTTGAGATATATGTAATTTTGCCGGTACAGACATGGACGTGTTTGATGGTTGCTAAGAAGAGCTTGTTTAGCCGGAAGCGTGATTCTACACAAGTATAGAAATCAGAACTGACATTAGATGGACTGAAAATGGGACCCTATAAACAACGATCTTATCGTATGATCATTTTTCTGAGCTGGTTATTCAAAGAAGTAATATCATTTGTTGCTTAACATAATTGTTTCGTTGGTCATGTAAGAATCCGTTTTGTTTTTCATTTCAAATAACACTTTAAATTCTATAAGTGGACCCATGGAGATTCAGTCTTAGATCGTGTTAAGCAGCGTTGATAAGATGGACCCACAGAGATTCAGTCTTAGATCGTGTTAGGCAGCGTTGATAAGATGGACCCATAGAGATTAAGTCTTAGATCGTGTTAAGCAGCGTTGATAAGATGGAGCCATGGAGATTCAGTCTTAGATCGTGTTAAGCAGCGTTGATAAGATGGACCCACAGAGATTCAGTCTTAGATCGTGTTAAGCAGCGTTGATAAGATGGTGCCATAGAGATTCAGTCTTAGATGGTGTTAAGCAGCGTTGATAAGATGGACCCACAGAGATTCAGTCGTAGATCGTGTTAAGCAGCGTTGATAAGATGGTCCCATAGAGATTCAGTCTTAGATCGTGTTAAGCAGCGTTGATAAGATGGTCCCATAGAGATTCAGTCTTAGATCGTGTTAAGCAGCGTTGATAAGATGGTCCCACAGAGATTCAGTCTTAGATCGTGTTAAGCAGTGTTGATAAGATGGTCCCACAGAGATTCAGTCTTAGATCGTGTTAAGCAGCGTTGATAAGATGGTCCCATAGAGATTCAGTCTTAGATCGTGTTAAGCAGCGTTGATAAGATGGTCCCACAGAGATTCAGTCTTAGATCGTGTTAAGCAGCGTTGATAAGATGGTCCCACAGAGATTCAGTCTTAGATCGTGTTAAGCAGCGTTGATAAGATGGTCCCAGAGAGATTCAGTCGTAGATCGTGTTAAGCAGCGTTGATAAGATGGTCCCACAGAGATTCAGTCTTAGATCGTGTTAAGCAGCGTTGATAAGATGGTCCCATAGAGATTCAGTCTTAGATCGTGTTAAGCAGCGTTGATAAGATGGTCCCACAGAGATTCAGTCTTAGATCGTGTTAAGCAGCGTTTATAAGATGGTCCCACAGAGATTCAGTCTTAGATCGTGTTAAGCAGCGTTGATAAGATGGTCCCACAGAGATTCAGTCTTAGATTGTGTTAAGCAGCTGGTCCCATAGAGATTTAGTCTTAGATCGTGTTAAGCAGAGTTGATAAGATGGTCCCATAGAGATTCAGTCTTAGATCGTGTTAAGCAGCGTTGATAAGATGGACCCATTGAGATTCAGTCTTAGATCGTGTTAAGCAGCGTTGATAAGATGGACCCACAGAGATTCAGTCTTAGATCGTGTTAAGCAGCGTTGATAAGATGGTCCCATAGAGATTCAGTCTTAGATCGTGTTAAGCAGCGTTGATAAGATGGACCCACAGAGATTCAGTCTTAGATCGTGTTAAGCAGCGTTGATAAGATGGTCCCATAGAGATTCAGTCTTAGATCGTGTTAAGCAGCGTTGATAAGATGGACCCATTGAGATTCAGTCTTAGATCGTGTTAAGCAGCGTTGATAAGATGGACCCACAGAGATTCAGTCTTAGATCGTGTTAGGCAGCGTTGATAAGATGGACCCATAGAGATTCAGACTAAGATCGTGTTAAGCAGCGTTGATAAGATGGAGCCATGGAGATTCAGTCTTAGATCGTGTTTAGCAGCGTTTATAAGATAGACCCATAGAGATTCAGTCTTAGATCGTGTTAAGCAGCGTTGACAAGATGGACCCACAGAGATTCAGTCTTAGATCGTGTGAGGCAGCGTTGATAAGATGGACCCATAGAGATTAAGTCTTAGATCGTGTTAAGCAGCGTTGATAAGATGGAGCCATGGAGATTCAGTCTTAGATCGTGTTAAGCAGCGTTGATAAGATGGACCCACAGAGATTCAGTCTTAGATCGTGTTAAGCAGCGTTGATAAGATGGTCCCATAGAGATTCAGTCTTAGATGGTGTTAAGCAGCGTTGATAAGATGGACCCACAGAGATTCAGTCGTAGATCGTGTTAAGCAGCGTTGATAAGATGGTCCCATAGAGATTCAGTCTTAGATCGTGTTAAGCAGCGTTGATAAGATGGTCCCATAGAGATTCAGTCTTAGATCGTGTTAAGCAGCGTTGATAAGATGGTCCCACAGAGATTCAGTCTTAGATCGTGTTAAGCAGCTTTGATAAGATGGTCCCACAGAGATTCAGTCTTAGATCGTGTTAAGCAGCGTTGATAAGATGGTCCCATAGAGATTCAGTCTTAGATCGTGTTAAGCAGCGTTGATAAGATGGTCCCACAGAGATTCAGTCTTAGATCGTGTTAAGCAGCGTTGATAAGATGGTCCCACAGAGATTCAGTCTTAGATCGTGTTAAGCAGCGTTGATAAGATGGTCCCAGAGAGATTCAGTCGTAGATCGTGTTAAGCAGCGTTGATAAGATGGTCCCACAGAGATTCAGTCTTAGATCGTGTTAAGCAGCGTTGATAAGATGGTCCCATAGAGATTCAGTCTTAGATCGTGTTAAGCAGCGTTGATAAGATGGTCCCACAGAGATTCAGTCTTAGATCGTGTTAAGCAGCGTTTATAAGATGGTCCCACAGAGATTCAGTCTTAGATCGTGTTAAGCAGCGTTGATAAGATGGTCCCACAGAGATTCAGTCTTAGATTGTGTTAAGCAGCTGGTCCCATAGAGATTCAGTCTTAGATCGTGTTAAGCAGAGTTGATAAGATGGTCCCATAGAGATTCAGTCTTAGATCGTGTTAAGCAGCGTTGATAAGATGGACCCATTGAGATTCAGTCTTAGATCGTGTTAAGCAGCGTTGATAAGATGGACCCACAGAGATTCAGTCTTAGATCGTGTTAAGCAGCGTTGATAAGATGGTCCCATAGAGATTCAGTCTTAGATCGTGTTAAGCAGCGTTGATAAGATGGACCCACAGAGATTCAGTCTTAGATCGTGTTAAGCAGCGTTGATAAGATGGTCCCATAGAGATTCAGTCTTAGATCGTGTTAAGCAGCGTTGATAAGATGGACCCATTGAGATTCAGTCTTAGATCGTGTTAAGCAGCGTTGATATGATGGACCCACAGAGATTCAGTCTTAGATCGTGTTAGGCAGCGTTGATAAGATGGACCCATAGAGATTCAGACTAAGATCGTGTTAAGCAGCGTTGATAAGATGGAGCCATGGAGATTCAGTCTTAGATCGTGTTTAGCAGCGTTTATAAGATAGACCCATAGAGATTCAGTCTTAGATCGTGTTAAGCAGAGTTGACAAGATGGACCCACAGAGATTCAGTCTTAGATCTTGTAAGGCAGCGTTGACAAGATGGACCCATAGCGATTCAGTCTAAGATCGTGTTAAGCAGCGTTTATAAGATGGACCCATGGAGATTCAGTCTTAGATCGTGTTAAGCAGCGTTGATAAGATGGACCCATAGAGATTCAGTCTTAGATCGTGTTAAGCAGCGTTGATAAGATGGACCCATAGAGATTCAGTCTTAGATCGTGTTAAGCAGCGTTGATAAAATGGACCCATAGAGATTCAGTCTTAGATCGTGTTAAGCAGCGTTGATAAGATGGACCCATAGAGATTCAGTCTTAGATCGTGTTAAGCAGCGTTGATAAGATGGACCCATTGAGATTCAGTCTTAGATCGTGTTAAGCAGCGTTGATAAGATGGACCCATAGAGATTCAGTCTTAGATCGTGTTAAGCAGCGTTGATAAAATGGACCCATAGAGATTCAGTCTTAGATCGTGTTAAGCAGCGTTGATAAGATGGACCCATAGAGATTCAGTCTTAGATCGTGTTAAGCAGCGTTGATAAGATGGACCCATTGAGATTCAGTCTTAGATCGTGTTAAGCAGCGTTGATAAGATGGACCCATTGAGATTCAGTCTTAGATCGTGTTAGGTAGCGTTGATAAGATGGACCCATTGAGATTCAGTCTTAGATCGTGTTAAGCAGCGTTGATAAGATGGTCCCATTGAGATTCGGTGTTAGATCGTGTTAAGCAGCGTTGATAAGATGGTCCCATTGAGATTCAGTCTTAGATCGTGTTAAGCAGCGTTGATAAGATGGTCCCATAGCGATTCAGTCTTAGATCGTGTTAAGCAGCGTTGATAAGATGGACCCATTGAGATTCAGTCTTAGATCGTGTTAGGTAGCGTTAATAAGATGGTCCCATAGAGATTCAGTCTTAGATCGTGTTAAGCAGCGTTGATAAGATGGAGCCATGGAGATTCAGTCTTAGATCGTGTTAAGCAGCGTTGATAAGATGGTCCCACAGAGATTCAGTCTTAGATCGTGTTAAGCAGCGTTGATAAGACGGACCCATTGAGATTCAGTCTTAGATCGTGTTAAGCAGCGTTGATAAGATGGTCCCATAGAGATTCAGTCTTAGATCGTGTTAAGCAGCGTTGATAAGATGGTCCCATAGAGATTCAGTCTTAGATCGTGTTAAGCAGCGTTGATAAGATGATCGCATAGAGATTCAGTCTTAGATCGTGTTAAGCAGCGTTGATAAGATTGACCCATGGAGATTCATTCTTAGATCGTGTTAGGCAACGTTGATAAGATGGACCCACAGAGATTCAGTCTTAGATCGTGTTAGGCAGCGTTGATAAGATGGACCCATGGAGATTCAGTCTTAGATCGTGTTAGGCAGCGTTGACAAGAAAGACCAATGAGATTCAGTCTTAGATCGTGTTAGGCAGCGTTGATCAGATGGACCCATTGAGATTCAGTCTTAGATCGTGTTAAGCAGCGTTGATCATATGGACCCATAGAGATTCAGTCTTAGATCGTGTTAGGTAGCGTTTATCAGATGGACCCATTGAGATTCAGTCTTAGATCGTGTTAAGCAGCGTTGATAAGATGGACCCATTGAGATTCAGTCTTAGATCGTGTTAAGCAGCGTTGATAAGATGGTCCCATAGAGATTCAGTCTAAGATCGTGTTAAGCAGCGTTGATAAGATGGTCCCATAGAGATTCAGTCTTAGATCGTGTTAAGCAGCGTTGATAAGATGGTCCCACAGAGATTCAGTCTTAGATCGTGTTAAGCAGCGTTGATAAGATGGTCCCACAGAGATTCAGTCTTAGATCGTGTTAAGCAGCGTTGATAAGATGGTCCCATAGATATTCAGTCTTAGATCGTGTTAAGCAGCGTTGATAAGATGGTCCCACAGAGATTCAGTCTTAGATCGTGTTAAGCAGCGTTGATAAGATGGTCCCACAGAGATTCAGTCTTAGATCGTGTTAAGCAGCGTTGATAAGATGGTCCCACAGAGATTCAGTCGTAGATCGTGTTAAGCAGCGTTGATAAGATGGTCCCACAGAGATTCAGTCTTAGATCGTGTTAAGCAACGTTGATAAGATGGTCCCATAGAGATTCAGTCTTAGATCGTGTTAAGCAGCGTTTATAAGATGGTCCCACAGAGATTCAGTCTTAGATCGTGTTAAGCAGCGTTGATAAGATGGTCCCACAGAGATTCAGTCTTAGATCGTGTTAAGCAGCGTTGATAAGACGGACCCATTGAGATTCAGTCGTAGATCGTGTTAAGCAGCGTTGATAAGATGGACCCATTGAGATCCATTCTTAGATCGTGTTAAGCAGCGTTGATAAGATGGACCCATTGAGATTCAGTCTTAGATCGTGTTAAGCAGCGTTGATAAGATGGACCCACAGAGATTCAGTCTTAGATCGTGTTAGGCAGCGTTGATAAGATGGACCTATAGAGATTCAGACTAAGATCGTGTTAAGCAGCGTTGATAAGATGGAGCCATGGAGATTCAGTCTTAGATCGTGTTTAGCAGCGTTTATAAGATGGACCCATAGAGATTCAGTCTTAGATCGTGTTAAGCAGCGTTGATAAGATGGACCCACAGAGATTCAGTCTTAGATCGTGTTAAGCAGCGTTGACAAGATGCACCCATAGCGATTCAGTCTAAGATCGTGTTAAGCAGCGTTGATAAGATGGACCCATAGAGATTCAGTCTTAGATCGTGTTAAGCAGCGTTTATAAGATGGACCCATAGAGATTCAGTCTTAGATCGTGTTAAGCAGCGTTGATAAGATGGACCCATAGAGATTCAGTCTTAGATCGTGTTAAGCAGCGTTGATAAAATGGACCCATAGAGATTCAGTCTTAGATCGTGTTAAGCATCGTTGATAAGATGGACCCATAGAGATTCAGTCTTAGATCGTGTTAAGCAGCGTTGATAAGATGGACCCATTGAGATTCAGTCTTAGATCGTGTTAAGCAGCGTTGATAAGATGGACCCATTGAGATTCAGTCTTAGATCGTGTTAGGTAGCGTTGATAAGATGGACCCATTGAGATTCAGTCTTAGATCGTGTTAAGCAGCGTTGATAAGATGGTCCCATTGAGATTCAGTCTTAGATCGTGTTAAGCAGCGTTGATAAGATGGTCCCATAGCGATTCAGTCTTAGATCGTGTTAAGCAGCGTTGATAAGATGGACCCATTGAGATTCAGTCTTAGATCGTGTTAGGTAGCGTTAATAAGATGGTCCCATAGAGATTCAGTCTTAGATCGTGTTAAGCAGCGTTGATAAGATGGAGCCATGGAGATTCAGTCTTAGATCGTGTTAAGCAGCGTTGATAAGATGGTCCCATAGAGATTCAGTCTTAGATCGTGTTAAGCTGCGTTGATAAGACGGACCCATTGAGATTCAGTCTTAGATCGTGTTAAGCAGCGTTGATAAGATGGTCCCATAGAGATTCAGTCTTAGATCGTGTTAAGCAGCGTTGATAAGATGGTCCCATAGAGATTCAGTCTTAGATCGTGTTAAGCAGCGTTGATAAGATGATCGCATAGAGATTCAGTCTTAGATCGTGTTAAGCAGCGTTGATAAGATGGACCCATGGAGATTCAGTCTTAGATCGTGTTAGGCAGCGTTGATAAGATGGACCCACAGAGATTCAGTCTTAGATCGTGTTAAGCAGCGTTGATAAGATGGACCCATGGAGATTCAGTCTTAGATCGTGTTAGGCAGCGTTGACAAGATGGACCCATTGAGATTCAGTCTTAGATCGTGTTAGGCAGCGTTGATCAGATGGACCCATTGAGATTCAGTCTTAGATCGTGTTAAGCAGCGTTGATCAGATGGACCCATAGAGATTCAGTCTTAGATCGTGTTAAGCAGCGTTGATCAGATGGACCCATTGAGATTCAGTCTTAGATCGTGTTAAGCAGCGTTGATAAGATGGACCCATTGAGATTCAGTCTTAGATCGTGTTAAGCAGCGTTGATAAGATGGTCCCATAGAGATTCAGTCTTAGATCGTGTTAAGCAGCGTTGATAAGATGGTCCCATAGAGATTCAGTCTTAGATCGTGTTAAGCAGCGTTGATAAGATGGTCCCACAGAGATTCAGTCTTAGATCGTGTTAAGCAGCGTTGATAAGATGGTCCCACAGAGATTCAGTCTTAGATCGTGTTAAGCAGCGTTGATAAGATGGTCCCATAGAGATTCAGTCTTAGATCGTGTTAAGCAGCGTTGATAAGATGGTCCCACAGAGATTCAGTCTTAGATCGTGTTAAGCAGCGTTGATAAGATGGTCCCATAGAGATTCAGTCTTAGATCGTGTTAAGCAGCGTTGATAAGATGGTCCCACAGAGATTCAGTCTTAGATCGTGTTAAGCAGCGTTGATAAGATGGTCCCACAGAGATTCAGTCTTAGATCGTGTTAAGCAGCGTTGATAAGATGGTCCCACAGAGATTCAGTCGTAGATCGTGTTAAGCAGCGTTGATAAGATAATCCCACAGAGATTAAGTCTTAGATCGTGTTAAGCAGCGTTGATAAGATGGTCCCACAGAGATTCAGTCTTAGATCGTGTTAAGCAGCGTTTATAAGATAATCCCACAGAGATTCAGTCTTAGATCGTGTTAAGCAGCGTTGATAAGATGGTCCCACAGAGATTCAGTCGTAGATTGTGTTAAGCAGCGTTGATAAGATGGCCCCACAGAGATTCAGTCTTAGATCGTGTTAAGCAGCGTTGATAAGATGGTCCCATAGAGATTCAGTCTTAGATCGTGTTAGGCAGCGTTTATAAGATGGTCCCATAGAGATTCAGTCTTAGATCGTGTTAAGCAGCGTTGATCAGATGGACCCATTGAGATTCAGTCTTAGATCGTGTTAAGCAGCGTTAATAAGACGGACCCATTGAGATTCAGTCTTAGATCGTGTTAAGCAGCGTTGATAAGATGGTCCCACAGAGATTCAGTCTTAGATCGTGTTAAGCAGCGTTTATAAGATGGTCCCATAGAGATTCAGTCTTAGATCGTGTTAAGCAGCGTTGATAAGATGGTCCCATGGAGATTCAGTCTTAGATCGTGTTAAGCAGCGTTGATAAGACGGACCCATTGAGATTCAGTCTTAGATCGTGTTAAGCAGCGTTGATAAGATGGACCCATGGAGATTCAGTCTTAGATCGTATTAAGCAGCGTTGATAAGATGGTCCCATGGAGATTCAGTTTCAGATCGTGTAAAGCAGCAACATGAGAACAATAATATATTAGATGGACCCAAAGAGATTCAGTGGAAACGATTATGGAAGTTTTACGATTATCCCAAAGTTGGCATATGAAATTCGTTTAAGATTAATAATATTTACTCTTAGATGCTTTCAATTATGTTGGAGTATATATGTATTTATATTTTTGTGCGTGCGTGCGTGCGTTTGTGTGTGCGTATGGGAGTGTCAAGGATTTCCAATCAATAGAGAAGTGTATATTTACTCAACTAAACGCTTCCCTTGCACTCCGCATATGCAAATCTAAAAATCAGTGATCAGCTTTTGATTTCATTAAATGAATTTTCCCTTTTCAGGTTGTGTTTGTTAATAACTTAAATACGAGTTAACTTAACACATGCTGTAATTAAAAAGTACTCGTTTATAGAACTTGTATCTGGAAACTAGAATATTATTTTGCGGCAAATATGCTTTCGTTTGAATAAGACTTAAGCGTGTTTTAATAGAATTTTATGCAGACAGATAATGTGCACTCACTCTCTTAAGTTTTGTTTATTCAACTAATGCGCGTTTAAAGCGAATTTAAAAACTAGCTGTTCGTTCTATTGATCGTTCTAACGTTTAAATGCAAATCCACTGCATTTTATAATTGAAATCTTAAAATCACATCATCCTTTTAAGTCTAGCTATCACCATACCTGAAAATGTAATAAGACGGGTTTTAAGACTTAAATCTTTTAATCTGTCTTTACTGTTTCAATTATTGCGAGTTCTTCGGGTCAAAAGTGGTTTTCTTAATGGGCATTTAACGCTTTAAACATATGGGTCATTTCGTATCATAGGCTTTCAGTCAAAATGATTTTGCATTGCTTTAGAAGTGATAAAATGCTTAAGTAAACTTTATAATTTGCTTTTATGGATTTCGAATGTTTCTCAAGTGATTTTGATAAGAGGCCATTTATTTTATATTGTTTCATATATTGACATTTCCAATTCTGTAGAGATGATATTTCTTTCTGTGTAAAAGGCAGTTTTGTAAATATGTACTTTGCAATACGATGTATTCACATCTGTTGTGTAAATACATCAATGAAGCCGGCACCATCAAAGGGTGATAGTTGTACATTGTGTGAAAACTCGATATAGGAAATGGACTTGTTAATATTTCGGATAATTCGGTGACGTCGGAAAACTATTAAACTAATTGATGTTATCTGATTAAGGGTAAAACAATAACTTATACAAAATCGTGTTCTTTAGATGAAAAATATTATATTGACAAACATGAGATCTCAAATGGCATCTTCTGTTGGGACGCGTCATGAATTCGACGCCAGCAAACGCACGTGGGATTTTACCAGTTTGCAGGAGGTGCACGTGCGCGCGAACGCCCTGCTACGACAAGCCATGCTGAACGAAAGATACAAACGATGGAAAAAGGTCACATATTTTTAACGTTACCTTTATATGTTTCTCGTATAACTTTATTGTTGTCGTTTGGATAAGTGAGACTATTAACCATTTAAATAAAATGACAATACTTAATATTAAGAATAATTATAAAAAAGACCCTGTTTTTTATTATATGATTATGTAGTTAGGACACCGAAGTCCTCTTAAAATACATCTTTATGTAGAACATGTAGGTCAGATTTTTTTCTTGAAATGATGTAATGTCTTAGAATTTTGGTGAAATGGTACATACTGTCTGGTACTGTCTGGTAATGTTACTCTGTCTCTAGAAGCCCTTATTTTTATTGTATTTTCTGTGCATGTCGACCAAACAAGATCTAGATTTTTCCTATATCAATGGCCTAGACAAGGTCCTCTGACAGCTGATTCCACATTTTAACAACACGGTAGGACGAATGATGTTCTACACAGTGTCTTTTTAAGCTAATAAATCTGACATCTTGAAAATAAATCTCCATGACTAATAACAAGGGTTGATAAATATTGTCATAATGGTGTCATGGAATTATTGCAGAAATATAAACAGTTTTTTTTTCTCATTTATATTCACATAGGGTACCAATAACACATTCATGGTCATCTTTAAGTAATATAACCTTCTATGCATTTTCTATGAGTATGGTTAAGCTCACACACACACACACACACACACACACACCCACGCACACCCACGCACACCCACACCCCCCCCCCACACACACACGCGCACGCACACACACACAGTGGAATATAAACAGTTGTAATCTCACTTGCATTAGTTCATATTGAACTGAACATAATTGAAAGGTTTAAATATTATATATATATTTATTTATCAATGAATACATCAGTTAATTGGAGAGCTAAGGTTTTGTGACATGTTACATTTCAACGTTAAGCAGGTCTATTATACAAACGAATACATGTCAAATGTTTGATTTAACGTCAAATTGTTTGGCAAATAATGCATTATGGTTTATTGGTTTTTAAATGGCTTTGTTGAAAAATGTTTCAAATCTTAAGTACATTTCCTGCATAATACGAAAATAAAATGGATCAATGTTTATTTGATTTGTCTACAATGAATTGTACAAACAAAGGAACAATTGATATCAATCGGATTTTTTAGTTCGATGGATTTTTATAAAACCGAAAGCGATTTCACAAGTATTTATCAAAATAACGCGTCCAATTTTTATTTTTTTTATTTTGTGTAAATAATATTGAAACATTGAACTTGTTGAGTATATATAAAAAAAATGAATATTTTTTTCACAAAAATACGAAGTCTTGAATACAGGTGTCAACTTTCTTCTTTCTTTCTTTCATTACATTCAAAACATTTTACATGTGAATAGAGGTAGACATTATATTAATATATAATATAACTATCAAATAAAACACAACAACTAATTAACAAGGTTTTTAGGGTCGGGATGTTAAAGCATAATTTGTTTGAAAATAAAAAGACATAAGATACACTTCACCATAAAAAGACATAAGATACACTTCACCATAAAAAGACACAAGATACACTTCACCAAAACAAATCATATAATGACATAAGATACACTTCACCATAAAAAGACACAAGATACACTTCACCATAAAAAGACATAAGATACACTTCGATACACTTCACCAGAAAAAGACATAAGATACACTTCACCATAAAAAGGCATAAGATACACTTCACCATAAACAGACATAAGATACACTTCACCATAAAAAGACATAAGATACACTTCACCATAAACAGACATAAGATACACTTCACCATAAAAAGACATAAGATACACTTCATCATAAAAAGGTATAAGATACACTTCACCATAAAAAGACATAAGATACACTTCACCATAAACAGATATAAGATACACTTCACCATAAAAAGACATAAGATACACTTCACCATATAAAGGCATAAGATACACTTCACCATAAAAAGACATAAGACACACTTCATCATAAAAAGGCATAAGATACACTTCACCATAAAAAGCATAAAAAGACACAAGATACACTTCACCATAAACAGACATAAGATACACTTCGATACACTTCACCATGAAAAGACATAAGATACACTTCACCATAAAAAGACATAAGATACACTTCACCATAAACAGACATAAGAAACACTTCACCATAAAAGACATAAGATACACTTCACCATAAACAGACATAAGATACACTTCACCATAAAAAGACATAAGATACTCTTCATCATAAAAAGGCATAAGATACACTTCACCATAAAAATACATAAGATACACTTCACCATAAAAAGACATAAGATACACTTCACCATAAACAGACATAAGATACACTTCACCATAAAAAAGACATAAGATACACTTCACCATAAAAAGACATAAGATACACTTCACCATAAAAAGACATAAGATATACTTCACCATAAAAAGACATAAGATACACTTCACCATAAAAAGACATAAGATACACTTCACCATAAAAAGACATAAGATACACTTCACCATAAAAAGACATAAGATACACTTCACCATAAAAAGACATAAGATACACTTCACCATAAAAATGACATAAGATATAATTCACCATAAAAAGGCATAAGATACACTTCACCATTAAAAGACACAAGATACACTTCACCATGAAAAGACATAATATACACTTCACCATAAAAAGATATAAGATACACTTCACCATAAAAAAAACATAAGATACACTTCACCATAAAAAGACATAAGATACACTTCACCATAAAAAGACATAAGATACACTTCACCATAAAAAGACACAAGATACACTACACCATAAAAAGACATAAGATATACTTCACCATAAAAAGACATAAGATACACTTCACCATAAAAAGACATAAGATATACTTCACCATAAAAAGACATAAGATACACTTCACCATAAAAAGACATAAGATACACTTCACCATAAAAAGACATAAGATACACTTCACCATAAAAAGACATAAGATACACTTCACCATAACTAATTATAGCCGAACTACTCATCTAAAAAATACTAGGTTATATTGCCAGGTGGGTTTTGCAATGTTTTAAAAAATATATGAATTTGCTTGTGAGTCATTTTTTCGGTGGTATTAGAAAGAAAGGGTTTACATTTGGTTGGGTCTTGTCTCTCGTTTTGCAGTTTAATCTCGGTTTACAGTGCAGTTTCTACTTCCAGATTGTACATTTTCATGGCTTAATCTTTGTTATAATGATTGTAATTATATATAATAGCATTAAGCACTTTCAAAAGGAATTAACCGGTGAATTAATCAAGTAGGCGTCATTTAAATTGTTCCCACCAGTACGAGGTAAATAGGGCAGCAGCCGAACATTATCCCACGGGTCAATGAACAGATCTGACTCTAGGTAACACTGTGTAATGCTTAAAGTCATATAGGATTATAGTGTGATCAAGCGATATAATGCAATATATATAGCCCGGAATTACCATAACTGGGTTTTCCCATGCCGGTACAAATAAAAGGTGAATTTCGAGCTATTGAAATTCATGTAACGGTCCAATGACTCTATTTTTTCCGAAGTAACGTGTGTATATTACAACGGTTTAATTTTGTTTGTACCGGAGGATTAGGTTGGAAAAACCAGAATTTCTATAATTCCGGGCTTGAACTATTACAAGCCCTGTAGCCAACACTTTAAGAGAGCCTCATACATATATGTGTGTATTCCTACCAGTATGTGACAAATTAGGCAGTAGGAATCATCACAGAGGCCAATGCACACATTCGACGGCAGTTGACACTGTTTATTGCTATAAGTCATTGGATTTTAAGGTGATTAAAAGAGTAAATGCAAGACCAATAGCCAAAAACCATATATAATCGTATTATAAGTTGTTTTAAGGTGAATTTAAACGTCTTCGATTTGGTTACTTATAGTTGCGTGGCGTCTTATGATGAATGTCCCAACATAATTTGGTCCCATGCACTGCAGAAATATTATTGACCATAGTAATTTCATAGATTAACAACCAATGTGTTTAAATTGACCTTTATTAGTATGTAACAGAACTATAATGACCATTTTGTTTGCATTAACTATATTAAAAAAGAAGATGGGTGGTTTTCTATCTTAAATGGTTCCCCCAAACATTGCCAAGCCCGGTGGCTTTGAGTCAAATGCATTTCAGTGCCTGTATCAATCTGTAACCAGAAGCTATAATATTTTGTTTCTTTTATTTGCCTTTTTGAAATCAATTTTCTTGGTCAGCATCTTAGAATTACATAACATTTTATAACATAGACGATTTGTATATGGGGTCTTACCAATATTTAGTATTTTCAATTGCCTTGCATAATTTTGTAGTAAATATAGACCCATTCCTTAATAAACATTCAAATACACAAAATTACAAAATATATTACACTTGAGGGCCTCATAAATTAAATGCAAGCTGAGTGCTCAAACATTTATTTCTAAATCAAAAGCCTTACAAATTAAGTCACTCTGTGTTTGCTTTAAGGTTAACTTTAAACCACCTGAGTTTCTTATCAAGAAAAGTTAAACATAAATTTGAACGTTCCCACTTAAAACTTTCACATCTTTCTCAATATAACTTTATCAAACTTTACTATGGCACTTTAAATAAATGCAGCTTTTATAATTAAAGCATAATCTAATCTTGAGCGCTTAGAGTATACTTCACTGCTTAAGATAACATTATTTATTACTTTAGGCTTTTAAATACCTCTTAACATTGCAAATGGTGGGAAGCCGGCATAACACGATGTCGCATTTTTAAGATAGTTTGTGCATGTTGAAAGTATGCTTGAAATTCGTTTTGCAGTTGTTTCTGCAATATAAACTATATGGTTGATATACCTTATTACGGCTTTGTACTATAAAACTACAGTCGAACCCCGTTGGGTCGAACTCGCTTTACTCGATTTTCTCTTTGTCTCGATCTGGATCTAAAAGACCGAAACTGAATGTAAAAATTCCCGCTTGGCTCAAACTCCCCGAGGTTCGAGATATTTTTGCTGGCCCCTTGGAGTTCGAGCCAACAGGGCTCCACTGTACTTTAAACTTCCATCCTTCAATTTACTGATTCTAAAGGAAACACCATTCGTCCAATGCCTTTATGACTTGATTAAAAATTGGTATTTTTTTCAGGTGATTGAGTTATACAAGGAACTTCTGTGGCTGATAAGCCTGGAGCATTTCCCAGATGATTACGAACCTCCATCAAGCTACTCAATGCTGGTAAAACTGGACTTTAATAGCATTCTTTATAAGTTTATGCTTTTATAGTACGAACTATAATTCCTGAATGTTGATACTCTTTCAGGGGTTTTTACGTTTAACATTTATGTTTGATATAAACAAGTTAGAAACACATTGGTGAAGAAACCCTAAACCTATTAAGTTATTGTAATGACACGATATAGTTATTGTAATGATACCATGTTATTGGCGCAAAACTAGACCAATGTAGCTGCTGTGGTGATACGGTGTTGGGCACGTTTAACTAGACTTTTATAGGTATTGTGGTGATAAAGTATTGATGACGTAACTGAAAACCTCTGTAGGTGACGATACACTAGACCTATGTATGTATTCTAATGATACAATGTTGGTGACGATACACTAGACCAATGTAGGTATTGTAATGATACAATGTTGGTGACGATACACTAGACCAATGTAGGTAGATCTCATGATACAATGTTGGTGACGATACACTAGACCTATGTAGGTATTGTAATGATACAATGTTGGTAACGATACACTAGACCTTTATAGGTATTGTAATGATACAATGTTGGTGACGATACAATAGACCTATATAGGTATTTTAATGATACAATGTTGGTGACGATACAATAGACCTATATAGGTATTGTAATGATACAATGTTGGTGACGATACACTAGACCTTTATAGGTATTGTAATGATACAATGTTGGTGACGGTACATAATACCTGTGTAGGCATTGTAATGATACAATGTTGGTGACGGTACATTAGACCTATGTAGGCATTGTAATGATACAATGTTGGTGACGGTACATTAGACCTTTATAGGTATTGTAATGATACAATGTTGGTGACGGTACATTAGACCTATGTAGGCATTGTAATGATACAATGTTGGTGACGACACACAGGACCTATGTAGGCATTGCAATGAAACATTGTTGTTGACGATGCACAATACCTATGTTATCATTATAATGAACAATGTTGATGACGATGCACTAGATCTATGTAGGTATTGTAATGATACAATGTTAGTGACGATACACTAGACCTATGTAGGTGAATGTGATGATACGATGTTGGTGATGATACTCTAGACCTATGTAGGTAATATAATGATACATTGTTAGTGACAATTCCTAGACCTATGTATGTATTGTAATAATACAATGTTTGTGACGATGCACTAGAACTATATAGGAATTGTAATGATACAATGTTGGTGACGATGCACTAGACCTATATAGGAATTGTAATGATACAATGTTTATGACGATGCACAAGACCTATGTATGTATTGTAATGATACAATGTCTGTGACGATGCACAAGACCTATGTATGTATTGTAATGATACAATGCTTGTGACGATGCACTAGACCTATGTATGTATTGTAATGATACAATGTTTGTGACGATGCACAAGACCTATGTATGTATTGTAATGATACAATGCTTGTGACGATGCACTAGACCTATGTATGTATTGTAATGACACAATGTTTGTGACGATGCACTAGACCTATGTATGTATTGTAATGATACAATGTCTGTGACGATGCACAAGACCTATGTATGTATTGTAATGATACAATGCTTGTGGCGATGCACTAGACCTATGTATGTATTGTAATGATACAATGCTTGTGACGATGCACTAGACCTATGTATGTATTGTAATGATACAATGTTTGTGACAATGTACTAGACCTATGTATGTATTGTAATGATACAATGTTTGCGACGATGCACAAGACCTATGTAGGTATTGTAATGATACAATGTTTGTGACGATGCACTAGACCTATGTAGGTATTGTTATGATACAATGTTGGTGACGATACACTAGACATATGTAGGTATTGTAATGATACAATGTTGGTGACGATACACTAGACCTATGTAGGTATTGTTATGATACAATGTTGGTGACGATACACTAGACACCTATGTAGGTATTGTAATGATACAATGTTGGTGATGATACACTAGACCTATGTAGGTATTGTAATGATACAATGTTGGTGACGATGCACTAGACCTATGTATGTATTGTAATGATACAATGTTTGTGACGATGCACTAAACCTATGTAGGCATTGTAATGATACAATGTTGGTGACGATGCACTATACCTATGTAGGCATTGTAATGATACAATGTTAGTGACGATACACTAGTATTGTAATGATACAATGTTTGTGACGATGCACTGTCTCTATGTAGGTATTGTAATGATACAATGTTGGTGACGATACACTAGACCTATGTATGCATTGTAATGATACAATGTTAGTGACGATACACTAGTATTGTAATGATACAATGTTTGTGACGATGCACTATCCCTATGTAGGCTTTGTAATGATACAATGTTTGTGACGTTGGACAAGACCTATGTAGGTATTGTAATGATACAATGCTGGTGACGATACACAAGACCTATGTAGGCATTGTAATGATTCAATGTTTGTGACGATACACTAGACCTATGTAGGCATTGTAATGATACAATGTTAGTGACGATACACTAGACCTATGTAGGCATTGTAATGATACAATGCTGGTGACGATACACAAGACCTATGTAGGTATTGTAATGATACATTGTTGGTGACGATACACTAGACCTATGTAGGCATTGTAATGATACAATGTTTGTGACGATACCCAAGACCTTTGTAGTTCTTGCTGATGTTCCTGTTGTTTTATAAAATTATATCTGACACAGTCGTATTGGTTACAGTTGTACGAGCTTCATTTCCATCTTGGAGTAGCATTTCAACATGTTGGTAAACACAGCAAAGCAGTGAAGGAGTTCGGGAAGACGATTGAGGTTGTCTCCATAGCAAAGGTAGTCAAGTATTCCAGTTATCGAATTTATATGATGTGTTAACGGTATATTTTAATGCTTCAATACACTTTTATTATAGTACGGCCCGTGACCTTGGCTACCTTGGTTTATAAAAAAACAGAAATTTTATTTATAAAGATAAATTAAATGTGAACGCGATCTATTTTTTTACTTCTTTTTCAAAATGAATATTCTTACTTGTTTTTATTTAAAGTATCTCATTGACTTCTGTATGCGTTGAATTATATTTCAGAATGGATGTCTTGCGGGATGTTTAACTAATTCGTGTTTGATGACACCGATATACGCGCGTAGGTCGTTTGCCTACGCAAAACTAGGTAGTTTTTTGACATCACAGTACGCTTTTAATTTTCAAACCAATCAGTGCCTTTGTCAAAAATGGCAAAACAGTTTAAATACTAAATATAGTTAAAGGTATGCGAGATTTATAAGGTCATACAAGAACTCCTTGAAGGAGGCAAAAATGGCAGTGGTGCTTGATAGTCAGTCAGCGATATGCATGTATTTCATTGTTTATATTAACAGGTTCATACAAGAATTCCTTGAAGGATGCAGAAACGGCAGTGGTGCTTGATAGTCAGTCAGCGGTATGCATGTATTTCATTGCTCAAATTTCCTCAACACATACACTACTTACAGTTAGAACTAACCAAACAATGAAAACTATAGGGATAATCTCAGTAGCCTGAAATGTAACCAATTTACTGTATAAAGGTACAGGGGTCAAGGCCAAACAAACATCGAACTTGAAAACAAATTGTAAACACTTATCAACATATTGTGAATGGTCAATGTTTTGGTAACTGCTTTGGCAACGTAAATGAATACTCACTACGACCGCACTGGTGTTTAAACGGGTGTACGAGTGCTTAACTTCACACTAACTCTAGCATGCTACCTTTTTGGCCACATATTGTCTAAATCATTATAATTATGTTGTTTCTTAATTTTCAGGACGTGTTTTGTATACGAGCGCTTGTCCGTAGTACATTTGACGACGAACTTCTAGTGAGTAGAGTAAGACTGTTTCGAAAAAAAATGGAAACTCAACGGAGGTTATACTGGATAAATGTTACATTCAAGTATATCTTAAACTAAATGTGAATTTGTTTATTAAGATTCTAATAAAATAAACAAGAATACAGACTGACGGTATACAAAATTAGCTTTTTATTCAAATTATTAACATGCCTCGCTCCAGGGACTCAAAGATCTTGAAACTGCATTAAAACTTGACAAGAACCACGTGTGCGCCGTGATGTTGTCAACCTCGTTTACGAAACCACTGGTAAGAGCATTATATTAGTACTCTATCATAGTTTAAACGCTACCTTGACTTATTTCACATGCTCAATATCAAATAATAATAGAAAAAATATATATGTGGAAGGCCGTGATAGTTGTTTAAAGGCTATCTAACATACTTAATTATTAGATCAAACATTTTACTTTCGTATTGAAATTAAATTTGATATTTACATATTCATTTAGTTCTTAAAGTTCCAAACCGTTATGTTATATAATACTTTTATACCAATCAATTTACATCCGATGCTCAGGTGACAGATAATAATGAGAAATATGGATTCTTTGAAAAGGTTTGTTTGAGCACGAATTCAAATGACTCCTGGCATTCATGTCCCCAAAATTCACAACCACCTAAACATTCCTTGTGTGTTGTTGGGTTTGTTTGTTTTTTCAGTAAAATCGTTTTTACTGGCGACTGAAACTTATTAATGAATGAAAAATTAAATATTTCCATTTCTGTTTTAGTATATACTATGAAAAATAGCTACTATTAGATTTGTCAGGTCTATATCCGGTTGTCTCTTACGTTTATGATTTAGCTTCTTTATACAAATTTATAGTGCGCAGACAGTGCCAAAATGGCAGCTTATGAAAAGCTTAAAGCAAAGGTATTACATGTAGATTTATAACACATTTCTCATAGTTATACCTTTTACTTGGTTACAGTTGGAGGAGTATCTATCACTGTCGTTAGTAGTTCTACTAGAGTTTCACAACATTGTATAGGCTTTTATATAGGTTCTCTCAAGATCTTTTCTCTACTCCTACGCAATTTCTTTCCTTCGGAGACGATTCGGATTCTGTTGAAGTCAGGGTTTTTCGGCTGACGTGTTCATTTTGTGCATGCTGTTCATACTAATTTATGGTGTTTCATTCACTAGTACCTTACTTTTCCACAGGTTCATTTTGTGCATGCTGTGCATACTAATTTATGGTGTTTCATTAACTATTAACTTACACTATCCTACTTCTGGCATGCTATACTAGGTTTTCCATCTCAAGTTTACACAATCGAGTGGTGTTTCAAATCAAGTATCATTGGCCTCGCTAAACCATGGCGATGTATGAGGCGTTAGAAAAAATATATAGTTCGTATAATAATTCATTACATTCATATTGGTATCGAAAAGTAAGTAACTGTGCATTCCAAAATTAAGACCTCTGCAGACATACATATTCTTTGATACTTAAGCAAACGTGGCACAAAGATGTACAAATGCTTTTTATGAATGTCAGTATACAAAGACACGTGACAACTTGACGGATGGGCTACTGAGCTGGATAATGGTGTTGTAGAGTTACTCAGGTCGTAATGTACCATCAATCATGAAAAATTTTGGATGTCCAACGGAAAAATGTGTTTAGCACTGTCAAAGGCCTTGGTCAGGGAGCACAGTCAGTACGGTACTGGTATTAACACAACATTTCGTCAAACATATTAATAAAAATGTTAAAAAGGTTCCATGGCTATTGTGTTGTTTTGTTTTAAAAGTAGAGGGGCTTTGTATGTTCCTTGTAGTTCTTGTTTCAATTTCGATACTTTCAAGTTCAAATGAAACAATTTAGAGTCAAATGCCAGTTTTTGTTTCAAATTGTTTATCACTTTTGGTTTTGAGAATCACAAACAGCAATTAAATTTGGGGATATCCGTTCTTTGTTGGGTATGCCTATATCTGATATCAGAAATATTATTTATTTTAAAATACATAAGACGTCTGCATCGTTGCAGATATTTCCAATTTTGGAAGATATACAATCAAAACATACAGAAAAAAATTGGTATTTATGTGAACTTGTATGATAGCATTGCATATGAAACACCCCTCGTTTGATGTATTTATCTTACCTACAGTTATGTATTTAAACTTAATCGTTGCCTATAATAGTGTTCCCAGAAATTGTAATTCACACTGTATTATATAAATTCATGCATATTAACAAGCATTCTGACTGAGCTGTAATGCACCAGCCAATTGTAACCACGCCCCCACCCCAGGCCCGGAGGAATACCGGGGATAGCCGGCGAAATGGGCCGTGTTTTTACCTTCCAGGTGGCCCAGCAGTGCCGGGTGAATGCGGTGGTTTGTTCTTCCCGCCAAATATAGCGGGGAATGGGCCTTACCTAGAGTCCATTGGGTGCATTTTGCGGGGGTTCACAAGCAGTTTGTCCCCAAACCGGTATTTTCCCGGGCTTGGCTGGACCGAAAGTCAAAGTCTCCGCTTTTCACCGGACCTGGGGGCCGTGGTTACAATTGGTGCATAAAAAGCAAAGCATAAAAAGCAACTTTTGTTAAGCGATCGCTCTGCACCTTCTTCAGCATGGACATGATTGTGTACTTATAATGATTGATTTTGATTTGAAGCATGTTTTAAATTATTGCAGTAGTCCATAAGTTGGATGGGTGTAACTGTTTACAAACTATAATGTACATTTTATGATATTTACATAATTAAAACGTGCTAATATAAATGCATAAATATATTGATGCAATAGATGAAATGGTATATAATAATTATTGTTAAATTGAATTAGCATTTTATATCTGTAGCAAAAGGATTTATTATTTGCTATTAACATTTTGACAATTTCAGCAAATCAGCACCCATTGTTTTGATAAAGAAATATTAATATCCTTTTACATGAGCATTCGAAATTGTATCTGCTAATATAATGTGTTTTGAACGGATATACATATTACATGTAAATTTCTAAAACAACGCAAAAACTATTTAAATAAGCAATAAAAAAATGTTTGACAACGTTTCATACTTAAATCATCATTATACATGCGTTATGTTACAGCAACATTTTGTCCCTGTTGACAAACCCTTAGATATTTATTTTATGTAACTGTTGTTTTTTTGTGCCAGGCTGTGCGACTATGCGAGGATGCGGAGACGTACCTCACATGTAACAGCTTCTCCCACAGCTGTATACTAGAATTCTATGATAAGTATGGGGTATTTCCTGTCAAAACCGTATCATAAAGAATAATGTTAATCATACAAAAATATCGTTTTATGAGAAATGTATCATTATAATATTGCATAGGTTGGTTAACAGAAATTATTCGTTTTGAGAAAGAAAACCAATTAAGTTGCCTTCAATAATATGCTTGCAACTCGTTCTCAAGAACATAATATTAAAACAGTTTCTAAAAGGTATGAGAGTAAGGAAAATCTATGTAAAACAGTGGCTGGCTGTTATGTTTGCCGTTATCCATTTCAAACAAAACCATATAATTTCCTTCAGATTTCTGTTTCCTCTGAGTGTCCCGCATACAATCACTCGTATAGACCTTCGACCGGAGAAGCCTAGCAAGAAGCAACTAGGTACGACTTATCATGGTTATTATGGCTTTAGAGACAACACATTCATTGAGAAAACCCATAAATATAATAGCTTTTTTATCTGAATAACGGAACAATACCGTAGCCAGGTGTATGTTTGTTGTCCTTGTTGAATGGTGGTATTTTAATGTTTACAAAGAAGTTGCCTTTGAAATAGATCGCATTCGCAGAAATGTGCTCAATAAAATCTCTGTATTAACCCATTTACTAATAATACGGGTCCCGTGCGTATCCTTAAACTGTTTTCCAAACGGAAAGGAAATCAAACCTAGATTGGGGGCACCTGATACCCCACCCGTGATATGAACGGAATTATTCAGGTGCCTCCATGTTGCGTAAAATGCCATGATTCTCATCCTAAAAATTTCGTTTAAGACTTCGACTATGAGTCCGGTCTTTTATGTATTTCCCATGTTACGTGCCAAATCTTGTTGTCATCACACAAAAAAAATGAAATAATTATAAATTTTAACTGCTCTTTCGTGGAAATAATTGTCTATGCGATTGCTAATGTTGGTTAACCGAATGATTAAAAGCTGCGCTTTATTTCGAGAGAATATATGCAGGGCGTAATATTCGAGAGAATGATTTATGATCAATAATGATTATTTATGATTACATGATTGAATGAAATTATTTCTATAAAGGCTATATTTATTGCACGCCATGTTCTTATTATTTAGAAAGCAAGGTTTACTCTAAGAAGCAAGGAGACACAGAGCCCACTTCCATTGAGAGTACCAAAGTATTCCGATGCGGCACTACAGCAAATATGGTGAACAATCTCATGCCCCTACAAAGAAGAAAAGATTACGGAAATGCCATTAGGAAACACATGGCCAGACCAAAAACAGCTGCTGAATTCTTTGGTATGGTATCCTCCATTTACACTAGCGCCCTCTCTAATTGTCGTTTTATATCAATATGGGGAAAAAAGTCTTGAAATACGCTCAATGCACCATTTCCGATTACGCATCGTTAATTTGTTCTCGAGGGAGTAACCCCAAATCCCCATGCAAACAGTTTATGCCTTATGCTTTCGGTTCTGAAGGAGGGGCGCGTGTTAAAAAGGTTGTGCCCCTAAAGTACGCCCCGTCTAATCTAAATTCCTGGATCCGCCCATGTTTTAAACTAGTATTTGGTGTTTAGTTGAAAAGACAATTGGCAAGTTTTGACCTACTATATTGTTTCCCTTGATGTAATTTGCATGCATCGAATACATAAGATAAGATAAGATAAAATAAGATAAATTTTATTTTAAGTCGGCAAGTCAGAAATAACATAAGCGACAAGCGCTTTTGAACCGACAATACATACAAATGAAATGAATTAACAAAAGCAAAGGCATAACAAGTAGCTGGTAATCGCGAATAAAAATACATACCTGCTTCAAAGTCATGGTAACAGGATATTCGGTCCACACTTCCAGCCCAGCTTGAAAAGGAGCAGAAAAGGGATGCTCAGCAGAAAAGAGCTCAGTCGGCAATAGTGCGACCCGGCGAGAGGTTTGCCAGATCTGCTACATCTACAGAGACAGAAAATAGCCGAGTGGAAACCCGCCCTACGACATCCAATCAAAATGAGCAAAGATTTTCCACTCCCAGCCAATCAGTGAAGAGGAGACCATTTACTGCGCCGGCCGGTGTGCGTATGACGTCAGATTCCCCTGTAAGGTCGGGATCTCCTGAAAAACCAAACACATCGCCAGGTATGTGTAGTTTAATGCAGGGATACGATTTATTTAGCATACGAAATATTCCTTTTGCAACACATTCACGGTGGAGAACCCACGTGATGATTTCGTATGAATAACTTACTAACACAAATTTTAGTAATATATTTGTCAGGGGCCGTGTACTTTGCCGAAATTTTCAACTCCCAGAAATCAATTGATCAAGATTTTCAGAAAAAAAATGCGATTTTAGAGAAAGTTCGATATAACCATGGAAAGTGTTCTTTATTTCGGGGCTTGTGGTCTTTATATGACAAAAATATCCCAATGTTATGAAAGTAATCTTTAAAAACCCACCTGAATCGAGACCTCTTATTTTTATTTGTTGCCGTGCACTTTACCAATAAGTCACGTGGGCTCTCCATCGTGTTATTATGATCGCATTCATTTCAAATTTAGGTGATACACGCTGTTTTTGCAATAAAATGCTTTGTCAGCTGTGTGAAACTTATTTTGGTACTGCAAATCACAATTAAACAAATGACTCCTCTTTCATTTCAGAGTTTCGCAAGAGACCACATACAACCGATGCCCAACACAAGACATCTTCCAAGAAGAATATAGTCATAGAAACACCTTCTAACTATTCCATATCAGTAAGTACACTGTCATAATTAGCCTAATACGTGCTTTCATGCCTGAAAAGTAAAATTCATAATTAACATGTTTTGCAAAAGACATTATAGTTGTGTTGTTGTCTTTATATTGACGTGAATATGTATAAAATTAACATACGCGTTTAATTTAGACCTAAAGACTACATATGGTTTTGTTGTTCAACTTGTCCTGCATAATTAGTTCTTTCTTTGCTTATGAAGCAGAACTGCTTAGTATTTCATTAGTCTTAGTTTCGTAATGGCTTATTAGAATAAGTCGTATATTACATACAATAAAAGTGCAACCCATTCCGACTTCACGAAAAAGAAGATCTTGCCTACAAATCTTGACCAAGACTAAATTGACAGATGAGTTTTGAACGCATACCGACTTTTGTGTTCAAAAGTGCCAGTTCAGAGTTTAAAGGCTTTCATTTCATAAGTAGAGTTTCATAAAGCTTCGACAGTACCCTTTGATAGATACAACTAAATAACTGTACACAGCTGATTCTGGATATAAGTCTGTCAAAAGTGAAGCTGCAAGCTATTTTCAGGGGCTTTTTACGAAGGGCTCGGGACTAATGCAGTAATTATCACCATTTCATTGCAGTTTAATGAAAATGGTGGTACTCACTGAACAGAAACTCCATATAGATATTTTTGTCACGCAGGATTTGGAGAGATTTCGGTACTCAATATGAGTGGGTGGGTTCTATACACATGGTTCACATACAAGTAGTTGAAAATATATTGGAATAATACAACCGATGACTGTGTTCATTTCTCTTCCTTAAATTGTTTAGTTGCATCTTACTCTGAACTCACCGACTTGTTGGCGTTATTCATTATTCGTGTCAGTTATACCTAGCAGTAGTTCTTTGCATTTGATGATTGTAGGTAAATAAAAGCCAGTGCTGCGGTGCTCGTTAAAACTAAATTTACCAACAATGACGATATGTCATTATGTCATGTTTGGTGTGGGTGGCGTTCGATGTCTCTTGTTACTGATTATATGACCTTGACCATTGTTTCTTTAAACAGCATCTTGATTACAATCTAGGCTACTTGGTTTGAACTTGATTTATTCCATTGCGTTATTTATTCAAATGTATAAAAGAGTAAGTCATAAATGTTTTTAAATGTTCATTTGCATTGGTAATCTTTTTTTTTATTTATCAATAATGTATGTAGTAAACTTCAAAGCTAGCGTTTGAAAGATGAATTAATTACTTGTTCGTCTAAAGGTACAATTATGATTTATGTTGCAGGTGTTTCAATCGACCAATATAAAGTTTGCCCCTCGAATGTACTATAGGTAAGTAGCTGACTTCTGTGTTTTAAAGTATTTATCATAGTCTTATATATTTGATTATTTAGTGTTCGTGATAATATTTCATCTACTTACCAAAGCCTTTGTTTAACCAATTACAGTTGGTAGTGAATGTAGTGTAGATTTGAACAAAACTGCCAACTCATTGGACAAAATTTATTTTCTAACACTAAGTTGGTTTTCTGATTGTGTTTGGATGCCATTCATTGTAATTGCTTGGCTGATGGCAGGCGTATCTCTATAATTTTCATTGCATCACTCATAAGTTAATAAATATATTATAAAACAGTTTGGACGTCTTGTATATCGTTAAACCTTATTAAAGTAATCGATAATCACCGAGTGTCACAAATGTTTACATGATGTTCGCATTCAATATGTTCGTTTATTATGGGAACATGCCTGTATATTAAGTAGCCTGTCAATTTTATTATCATCGAGACATTAAATGGTCATTTATGACTAAATCCATCAAATATTGCTAACTAGGACCGCCCGAGCTATTTTGAATGTTGAAAATGATATACGAAGAAAAACAGTTACAGAAAAAAATGCGTATGGTATTAAACTGTCGCGTAAACAAAGATGGTATTTACTGTATCTATATTTAAAACCAGATGAAAGAGGTGGTCATTGGTTTCTATTGCAATATTGGTATTAATCAGTAATTAAGCCATTTCATAACTTAAGTATTTTTCTTTCTGAAAATAAAAATGAATTCGTAAGTTTAAAATAAAGGTGTGTATTTTAAATATAGTATATAAATTGTCTTTACTTAGGCCATGCTCCATATCTATTCATCCCACTGATTACATTTTCTTAATAACTTTTGAAATACTTTAGTCAATATTTATATATGAGAATACTTTTTAAGTGCTATGTCATACGTGTATTATCTTAAGGTCTTTTCTCATATTTTACAGGCCATGGAGCGGCGACAAACTTCCTGTATCAGAAAGACCACCCATAACGTTTGCTCCTAAATTCTACTAGAAACACTTACTGAATACACTTAAAGACGTGCTACTGGGATGACCATGCCTAACGATTCCTGCCAATGAACATACTAGAGAGATTTTATTATATTGTGCATACATATTTCGGCTTCTGTGTGACTGCGCTTTAAGACGTATCAGTCCTCAAAACTTCATTCAAAGGATGTATTTCAATGTTCAATTTTCTCACCAAGTTTGCTTCTGCTTCAGAGTTATACACGCTGTCAACAAACATTTATTCGGTCATGTTATCAAATTATCACTTTCAAATAAGGAATCATCTGCCTCATTTATGTTAAACATTTGCTAAACGCTTAAAATTAAAAACAAATACAAATGGCTAAACTGTCAAGCGCTTCTTCGCTTCAGTGCCTGGGCCTCGTTTCAATCAAGATCGTAATTATGACGATGGTTACTTTTTAGTAGGCGTAGCTCCGTTTTTGGCGTCCGTTTTTGGCGTAGGCTGTGTTTCAATAAAAAAAATCATAAGGACTTAATATATCGCATAGTTTCTGCCCGTTACGTCATGGCTGAACCAAAGCACTCTTGAGCAGCGCCAGGTTTACGACTAATATCGTATTGAGACGGGACCCAGAATTTTATTTTCTAAAGCTGCACTAAAATAAGGCTTAAGCTGTTAAACAAGCTACATGTTTTATCAGTATGGTCATTTATTACCATAATGCATGCATTTAAGTTTTTCGACCCACAAATAAACTAGACAATTAATTATGTCATTGGCCATAATGTTAAACATTGATGTCTGGTGATCTCATTCTAAGTTCGATGGCATCTTGACTAAATGGCCGTCACTACGTTAAAGATAGCATTATAGCATTTTTATTCTTTGTTTCAACTTAATTGGACGTTAATTGACCTATTTTTAGAAAAAGGTCAATAATATGAGTACGTTCTATTATATTCGGCATGTTTTACTTATTCCTTTCGTACACGAAACAAATGCACATTATTGCGTACACAAAGTTCACATATTTCTCATGCCATATACCTTAAACTAGTAATAAATAAGATATAAGACCCACATGTCCGGCTTGGCGACCAGCATTCCCTTTGTGTATGGTATTGGCAAACGTGTGACTCACGCGATATGTTTGGGCCTCATGATTATTGTTTAATTAAAAGGATAGATACGTTAAACAAAACAAAGTTTCACAAAGAAATCATAATAACTTTCAGTGATCCAGTAAAAAAAATAGCCCAGCGATCATTCAATGCCATGTAGAAAAAATGTGTTTTAAAGCACTTTTATTTCCAATTTGCACTGAATACGTGTGTTAAATTTATGAACGAATGACTATGTTTTCATTTGTACATTTGGACAGTATAATTGTTTTATTGCACGCTTTTGCTCTTTATGACTGTTTCTGACCTATAACTGATAACATTGTTAATTATAAAGTACATTTTATTTTATTCAATTTATTTATGATTTCTATGCTTTATAATTTTGATGTTACCTTCATATCACGTGCAGTTGTATGAAAAAACATGCGCACAGGTTGTGAACATAATTCTTATTGTAAAGGAAACGATCAATTTAAGTCTTGCATTTGTTTCCTGAATAATTTTGTTAAGAGTTTAATAAGGTGGTTATGATTAAGTATGTCATCACATAATTATATAATCTAGACTAACGTAAGTGCTCTTTTAAACGTGTCACGTTTTTTTTTGTTTTATTTATGTAATTCGTTTGAATGTCTTCGGATTGAAGTATTGACAATAAATGGATGAAAATGTGATACCTATTTCCTCACCGTAACATACCATGTTATGGACTAAGATGGCATTTTATGCTGCTGCTGCTGCTGATGATGATGATGAGGATGATGATGATGATGATGATGATGATGATGATGATGATGATTATTACACAACTCAATTGTTGTTAACTTCTTCGCCATGATTAGCATTCTTTACCAGTAAAAGAATATTAACAAAAACGGACTAACGAAAAGTTAGCTTTGTTTACAAGTATGCATGACATTTCCCAGTGATCTATTTGCGGTACAGTCCCACGCATATAGTTCACACATGAGTAATACGCGTTGATAAGCTTTATGCGATCTTTCATAGTTTATTATCTTGGGTGACTACATGACTGTTCATCACTGTATCAATATTCAAAATAACAGAATAAATAAATGGTTGCCGGACTTTTCCCTGTCATCTCCATTACATAACGGAGTCTGAAAGGGACTCGCTCATGGTTCGTAAATTGCACTTTTTACAAAAAAAGAAAATACGAAATAAAGTGTGACAGAACATCAGGAGTTTCAAAACTAAGACATTGACAACTGGAATCCGTCAGCAAATACTAATACTCGATTAATTTTGTCTTTGAGGAGCACAGTGTAAAATACCTTAACTAACGCATTTCAGCAAATTGGTGTATCGTGATTGGTTGTACTAACGTGATGTTTCCAATATAGCTGATAAAGTTTAAAACATACATCAGCTATTGCATAGTCCTTGTGGTGAAGGTGACGTTTTCTTCTTGACTGTACCGGCATAAGTTTGCTCTTCCCTAAAAACAGAATATTTTATTTCTTTTTAATGTATTTTTCTGCAATTTCGGTATGAACTGCGAAAAAAGTACAACGAATATTAACTTCATAGCTAGAAAATTATTGCCAAAATTATGTCGTTAACACGAAACAATGCACGAACGTTAACAAGTTATAGCAGTTGTATACCACCATGAGTTACTATTCGTGAAACTTTTTCGGTCAGATAAATAAGACATAAGACTAAAAACTGATTTGAAAGTGCCCAGAACTGCCACCTAATACCTTTTTAGCAATACAGCATAAACTAGTTATGCTTTGCGAATGTCACTTAATAAGTAACAAAATAACTGGTTAACTAGGTAATTTTCGTGTTACCATTTAACTATAAATGCATTTTTGGCTTGTAGCAGTAACTGGTTATCTAGTTATGGTTTGCGAGTTCCACTTAGTAACTTACTAACTGGTTAACTAGATAAGATTCGTGTTACCAGTTATCTATAAATGCATTTATACGACTGGTTATCTACTTATGATTTGCGAATTCCACTTAATAAGTAATAACAAGTAATAACAGGTTATCTTAAGGCATTTATATGCCACCGTATAAATGAGTACGCCTATACAAGAAGATAAAATAACAACTTTCAACACGATATTAGTATACCGAAACAACAAACAAATCTGATTGAGCGACCAACCTGCTTTTTTCCGAATATCTCGCATTGTTTATTGTATTTGATCGATGATCAACGAGAATAGACTTGTATTATATGAGCGATCGTTTTCAAAGTGTTGATATTTATTAGTTGTTTTATATACGGTATTAGTAATAATACAAACGGTGACGCATAGACGTTTCGCGTATTGTTTATGATGGCCAAGTGATTTTAATATTGCTAATTAGTTACCAATTAGTATTGTTACCGCAAGTGTCTTTATTGAAACCATTTTTTTTCGATAGTAATTTAACCTCGGATTCGATTTCGTGATTGAAAATACAAATTATGAATTATTTTTTCTGTTGTTTTTTATGTGAGATGTGACTTTTAAAAAAGGCGGTAACATTTTGAAAAAGACATTTTTTGGTTCAAAATTAAACGCGGCAAAATGCACGTGCTCTGGTTGCATGCAGTGGTTATCGCTGCATGTTTTGTAAGCACCATCAATGGAAGACCTACCGGTAAGCCATTTTTTTATTTAGACAGATAACTGCATTAAGGCGTCATACATTGATTTAGTTAGGCATTCGGAACTCCGTGGCCATTTACCATCGAAAACAAACTCGGATGTATATGGACGGTTTACAATGTCAGAAATCTTTATAGTTAACTACGCTGCAACTAAATTGCGTTGGAATTTCAATATAGCAGTGAAACTTTACTATTGGGAATCGTAATTATTTTCGCAATAATTCACTTAATTGGCAATCAATTAAACTTAGATATACAACATACATGTTAAAACACTACAGTAAACTTATACTATTATGCACAAATTCACGAAGTACTTCTACTGATATACCGACATACATCAGAGGTTGTTTCCGATAGAAGAAACGCCAAGGAGTTCCGAATGCCTGATTAGGGCCAATGAGATGGAGAGAAGGTATAGCCTTTTTGGAAGCGATATAATGTTTCCAAAAAACATCATTCGTGCTGTGAATGGTACCGTTCATTTCCTTTTACACAAATCTGCTATGTTCATAGGCAAAATGGAAAACCGCTTTACGGGTTGTTTTAAAATAACACAACTTTTTAGATTATTTTAGCACGAAACAAAATCAGTGTGTTGTGTCCGAATAATATGTCAAAAACGATGTAGTATAGTTATCTTATTTTCTATTCATACTTATTAATTTAGCTAGATTGAAATGAAAGTTGATTGTTTATAGAATTACTATCGAGTTTCCTTGGCTGAATCCAGAACTTTGTACTTGTTGACAGGCCATTAAAAAGTACCACGGGTGAAGATCGAGGCTACAGCTCTCTTGGAGAGATGCTTAAACCGATACCAATATGCCTCTCTCTGGTTGGGATCAAACCCACATCGTGTTTGGTGAGAGTCGGACACCTATACCAAAGGTCCACCCTCACCCTGGTGGGGTTCAAATCCAGATCTTGTTGGTTGAGAGGCGGACACCTGTACGCGTATACTGAGATTGCATTTCAATTCTGGAAAATTTACCACAATGAATAACACACAACTTTCCTCTTTGTTTACAGACACCAAGTACATTAACCAGTTTGATCTGTTCGGGCTATGGGGGGCCGCGCCTCCTCCTCCTCCAAAGGTGACCAGGGCCGTTATCAAACAGGAGAAGGACGAAGGTACAGTTTATCTGGTTCAATAATACTTTTAAAAAGTACAGAGACGAGACAATTAGCAAAATACTTCGCAAAAAACATGTTAAAAGGTCCAATGTATAGACCTATTACAGACACTAAACGACGCAATAAAAACGCATACATGAACATATCTTCACTTATACATGTGTGGATTACCGCCTTGGGGTTAAACAGGTTTTTGAGCAACTAACCTATCTTCACGCTTGTCCCAACATCTATCAACAAAATGTCTTAGACGACACGGAAATGAGTTTTTGTCATTTGTTTTTTAAACAAATATTACTGCCATCAAGCTTGAGCGACCTCCTAAGTAGGGTTCATTTCCCGCTTTTTTCGGCGCGAAAACAAAACACAGCATTCATTCGGCACTGCGGGGGCACGTGGAAAGTAAAAACACGGCCTATTTCCTCCGATATCCCCCCGGACCTGGGGATCGTGGTTACAATTGACTTGTGCATAAGAGTTGCACTTCGTTGTACCATCAAGCAATAACATATTCAGGACAAGGTCATTAGTAGAGTGTGGGATAGGGTTAGGATATGGTTTGTCATTGGCTGTAGTCTCCTTTGCATGATTGAAATTACCAAATATGTGTAGTACATGTTCAAACAGTGAAATGAAGTGCATAATAAACATATTCATCAACTTCAGTTGCCCAAATAATAGTTCAGATACTCAGACTTTAGTTGCCCAAAATAATAGTTCAGATACTCAGACTTTAGTTGCCCAAAATAATAGTTCAGAGACTCAGACTTTAGTTGCCCAAATAATAATTCAGAGACTCAGACTTTAGTTGCCCAAATAATAGTTCAGAGACTCAGACTTTAGTTGCCCAAATAATAGTTCAGAGACTCAGGCTTTAGTTGCCCAAATAATAGTTCAGAGACTGAGACTTTAGTTGCCCAGATTGTAATTCTAAGATTCATACTTCAGTTGCCCGAATCATGGTTCAGAGACTCAGACTTTAGTTGCCCAAATAATAGTTCAGAGACTCAGACTTTAGTTGCCCAAATAATAGTTCAGAGACTCAGACTTTAGTGGCCCAAATAATAGTTCAGAGACTCAGACTTTAGTTGCCCAAATATTAATTTAGATACTTAGACTTGGGTTGCCCAAATAATAGTTCAGAGACTCATACTTTAGTTGCCCAAATAATAGTTCAGAGACTCAGACTTAGTTGCCCAAATATTAGTTCAGAGACTCAGACTTTAGTTGCCAAATAATAGTTCAGAGACTCAGACTTTAGTTGCCCAGATTGTAATTCTAAGATTCATACTTAAGTTGCCCGAATCATGGTTCAGAGACTCAGACTTTAGTTGCCCAAATAATAGTTCAGAGACTCAGACTTTAGTTGCCCAAAATAAAAGTTCAGAGACTCAGACTTTAGTTGCCCAAATAATAGTTCAGAGACTCAGACTTTAGTTGCCCAGATTGTAATTCTAAGATTCATACTTAAGTTGCCCGAATCATGGTTCAGAGACTCAGACTTTAGTTGCCCAAATAATAGTTCAGAGACTCAGACTTTAGTTGCCCAAATAATAGTTCAGAGACTCAGACTTTAGTGGCCCAAATAATAGTTCAGAGACTCAGACTTTAGTTGCCCAAATATTAATTTAGATACTTAGACTTGGGTTGCCCAAATAATAGTTCAGAGACTCATACTTTAGTTGCCCAAATAATAGTTCAGAGACTCAGACTTTAGTTGCCCAAATATTAGTTCAGAGACTCAGACTTTAGTTGCCAAATAATAGTTCAGAGACTCAGACTTTAGTTGCCCAGATTGTAATTCTAAGATTCATACTAAAGTTGCCCGAATCATGGTTAACAGACTCAGACTTTAGTTGCCCAAATAATAGTTCAGAGACTCAGACTTTAGTTGCCCAAATAATAGTTCAGAGACTCAGACTTTAGTTGCCCAAATAATAGTTCAGAGACTCAGACTTTAGTTGCCCAAATATTAATTCAGAGACTCAGACTTAGGTTGCCCAAATAATAGTTCAGAGACTCATACTTTAGTTTCCCCAATACTACTTCTGTTGTTTTGACAGTATTTAGGAATAAAGAAAGTTTAATATTGAGTACCACTTTTTCAAAGTCGACGATGATAAGATTACAGGGTCGTATTCTTAAAACATCTTAAGACATTTCCTAAATTAAGTTGAATGCTTAAATGTTTCATGGTCGAATTAAAAGAAAGGTATAAGTGATTTTAACATTCAAGTATGCTTTTTTTTTCAATGTGTTCAATGAAAATAATGAATTTTGGAAATTCTTTATTTTTTACTTCATATCACGAAGGAGATACTAAAGTTAGGAAAGTGACTTAAGTATGGAAGTGACTTAAGTATGGAAGTGACTTAAGTATGGAATGGAAGTGACTTAAGTATGGAAGTGACTTAAGTATGGAAGTGACTTAAGTATGGAAGTGACTTAAGTATGGAAGTGACTTAGGTATGGAAGTGACTTAAGTATGGAATGGAAGTGACTTAAGTATGGAAGTGACTTAAGTATGGAAGTGACTTAAGTATGGAAGTGACTTAAGTATGGAAGTGACTTAAGTATGTAAGTGACTTAAGAAGTTTTATGAATATAAGGATAAGACTACAATGTATGGATTACTGTTTAATCCACTGCGTTTGATATATAAAGGCAAAAGATTGCATGTGCTAACGAAAGTTATCTTAAAATGGATAATGCATGATACTTCATAATTAATGAAGGTATTTTCATCTTCGTCGGTAAAATGAGATCTTTTCCGGAACATTTTTTGAACTATTCATCATTGATATTCATGATGTTATGTTTTTTATGGTGATATTTTCAGATTATGAATACAAATCGTAAACGTGTTACTTAATTTAAAATGCAGAACGTGTGCATACGATGTATTACTATTGCACAATATCAACACTAGTTTTTATATAGAACGTGAGGTAAATCGTTTAAGTGACACTCTTATTCAAAATCAATACAAACACGTGTAAAACAAACATTATTTTGTGTGATAAGCCTTTAACTACTCATTAAATAATGCATTTATGGAAAATATTAATTACTGATAATACATTGCAGCCGTGTATTTAATGGCTGAAAACGCAACATTTAAATGATTGTTGGGTGGTTAAAGATTTACTGTGGTGTAGGATCTCATAAGGTAGAAATACCGTGTTTTGTGCACCTTTCTTTCAAATTAAACTCGGTATTCTTCGTAAGAACCATTGTTTTCGACAGTTATTCATCCTTTTTGATATGTTAAAACAATTTCATTAGTTTCGGTTAATCTTATTTGGGAGTAAGAGTGCATCTTTAAAAATAGAATTTACTCATGTACAATGTACTCGGCTTATATATCAAATTCATAATTAAGATAAACGTAATATTACTGATAGACATTTTGTATGCACTGTTGCAAAATAGCTTTTATCTGATTCGAATTTTAATTATAATAATTCGAAATATGTGCGATATTTATCGAGAGTCATAAAGTAATGCTAATTTTATTTCCTTATCTCAAATGTCAAGGTCACGATGCGTAAAAGTTTTCAACTGCTTCGAATGTTAATTATAATAATTAGTTATATGTGCGATGTTTATCGAGATTTCAAATATAATGTTAATATTCTTTTTCTCAAATGTCAATGTCACGTTCATGAGTGTTTCAATACATAAATAGCATCTTAATGGTTTTCAAAAATCAATAAAGCTGATCATCGTATCATATTAATCACGGTTATGTTTATCTATGATGTCTGATAACCCCACATAATTATGGTAGCATTTGAAATTTGAAAAGATCACTAGCAACAGATTTCAAACTCATTTTTTAATCAAGAAAATATCATACTTAAAATAACTATGCCAAAATTGAGAAAAAAAATGTTTAAAGATATGCACAGTTTACTGTACAGTACAAAGTGCATTTTATTGAAAAAAAAATCAATATTTTTTTCCATTTCTGGCATCGTAAATTATTGTTTGAAATCATAAGATTGTTTTTTTTAATTTTAAAAGAAATAATTAAAGTTTGAAATTCCGGTGCCAGTGGCGGATAAAGGTGAAAGGCGTAACATATATTATACTTTTTTAACAACATAATTTAAATCGACTTTAATCCACCCCCTTCCCCCATTTGTTTTTTTTTTTGTTGCATTTCTTGTTGATAAATAATTTTATTTCTTTATTTTTCTTAAATTCAACTCGTTTTTCTTACAGAAACATTACATGGAGAGTGTCATCTGGTTCCACATGTTCGAAACTCTCGTCAAATATCTGATGTGTTCGGAACAATTCAGCTGATTCAAAAGGTATGGTATTCTACTACAAAATATTGCTATTTGTCTATGAGTAAAGTCATTGTCCCCGTCTCTAAAACGTCATCAAACGCAATACAAAACATTTACCATTATTTGTATATATATTTAAGTTAGGAACGTCCATAAACCGTTGTTTGCATATGAGCTAAGCATTTCAAGGTTATGTTAAAGCTGCACTCTCACAGATTGAACGTTTTGACAACTTTTCAATTTTTTGTCTTGGAACGAGCTATTTTTGGCAAAAATCCATGGAAACCAGTAATATAAGAATGCTGACAAAAATTTAGATCGCATATTTTTATATTTAAGTTCTAAAATTAATGTTTTATGCGTTTTTCTTAAACCGTCGGTTTAAGCCATAAAACATTAATTTTCGAACGGAAATATGCAAATCTGCGATCTGATATTTTCTCAGTAATCTTTTATTATTGGTTTGCAGATATTTACGCAAAAAAATGCTCTTTACATGAGAAAAAATAAAATAGTTGTAAAAACGATAAATCTGTGAGCGTGCAGCTTTTAAGTGGTTGATTGTGGCTTAACTCTTTCCAAATATACCAAGTGTATTCCTTATCAATAGCCTGACAGTCGACAATAAATCAACGAAACCGTCCGCCATTGTGATCGCTTTTGCGTAAACATTTACAAAATTACAATTAACGAGTTGCTGAACTTGTGGTCTCATACCCAATCAGAGCACTCATACATACTTATGTACACATTGGTGTAAAGAACAATGTGATCGTATATCATTGAACTCATTGTAAACATAAGAATCGAGAGCATACTTAAGGTTAAGTGTTCGTTGTCTAGCCCGGTTTTGATTCTCGGCTTAGATAATTTCCCCAAAATACACTGGAAAATAGAGGGACAAGCCCAGAGATAGGTCATGAGATTTGTGCAACTATGTTAAGATCAATGGGTAACAATTCGATGTAGTACAAAGCGGCTTTCAATGCATTTAACAGGGTGCTTATGTTCAATTTACATGTGTAACAGGATAAAATACAGACAATAACGTCGCGAGTTTTTAACCTCGTTTCACTGTTTACTTTTGCTTCAATTACAAAACCCTACACAAATTGAAATTCCAAGCAAGTTACAGGGTAGTACACCCATGTTACGTTGATGTTACATGAGTTACAGTTGATAAAAACTTCGATTTGTAAAATATTCTTAGAATTGTTTTCTGTAACATTTGCGAAAACCTCCACAAATTGGAGTCCAATGCATTTCAATCGAATACCTTGATTAAATATACACTGTTATGCACCAGTCAACTGTAACCACGCCCCCTCCAACCCCCCCCCCCCCCCCCCACACCCAGGTCCAAGGAATAGCGGGGACCTTGACTTTCTGTTCAGCCAGAACTAACTACAAAACTACACATACAGACTAAATGGGGCATCATTGCAGGTAAAGAGCGGCGAGGCCGGTCCGTTGCGAGTGTCAGTTCGGATTGACGGGATGCCCACGGTGGGAATGTGGGGCAAGTTTTACAAGCTCGAAGTGCACAAATATGGCGACGTCACACGGGGATGTAGGGCAGTGGGCCCTATACACTCTACACAAGCGTATGTTGGGTTGAAATGTTAACTTCATAGTAATACTATATAGATCAACATCTTCATGGAACAACTTTTATTAAACTCTCTTCGTTGAAACCAACGGTACTGTATGCGTTTAATTAACTTTGCAAACGGAAAAATGCAAGTTTGACATACGTGCATAAAACGAACAATATGAAAAAATATAATGAAATGTTTGGTTTCAAAGTATTTGTTTACCAATACTCACATTGTTTTATGCAATGTAGTAGACAAAAAGACCAATGATCTTAAGTACTAAAACTCAAGAGTTCACATTACTGTAACTACACAGCTAAATTGCATTTGGATACTCACATACAATCCAGGACGAGCGGTCACCTTGGTGACTTCATCAGCAACATGTACGGCGAGGTAAATATGGACATCAACGACGCCGCATCCACTCTCTATGGCAACGGATCCATATTCGGGAGGTCCATTGTGGTAGGTTATATTAAAATTGTTATAAATAATTCTTGAATAATTTTGATATCAGTCAAATTACACTATTGGACTTTTCTCTGAAAACAATTGCATTTTCGCCTCCGCTTTACATGAAAGCTGCACTCACACAGATTGAACTTTTTTTGTTATTGTTTTGTCTTGGAACGAGCCAGTTTTTGCGTAAATATCTGAAAACCAGTGAAATAAGACTGCTGACAAATGATCTGATAGCCGTTTCTCATGTTTTCGTACAAAATTAATGTGTTTGTATTATGGCTAAAAGAGTTACTAACACATTAATAAAAAAACGCATAATACATCATAACACAAACATGTAGACCTGCGATCTTATTTTGTGTCTGCAGTCTTACATCAATAGTATCCATGCATTTTCGCAAAAGACTTGGCTCGTTTCAAGACAAAAACAATGTTGTCAAAACTTTCAATCTGTGAGAATGCAACATTAAAGGTACCATAGCCTTACGTTTTACGGAATTTATCATGGTGCCGAGTTAAAATGTTTAAGTTAACGTTTGCATTGCATTACAGAATTATGTAATCAAACCGTTTGGTATTACAGTGATCAAGATTGACACTAACATACAATTGGCGTATACCGTCCATGTATAAAAATGTAGAGCAGGCAGGTTCATTCTTCTGGTTTGCTTTTATCTCTCCCAATGGATGAAAAATGGTATTTAAAACTATGTTGATAAAAGCGTGCTGTTTTCAGTATCAATAATTGAATAAGCATAGAGCCAGAACAGGCGTTTCTAATTCCTTCTCCTTTTGATAAATATAATAATACATTTATATTATTACCCAAAAGGTTAAATTTATTCCTATTGATAACGGCAAAGTGAGTGATCAAGCAAATTTATAAACGGCATTTGAAACCATAAATATCAGTTGAAACCTACTTCATAACTTACATGACACGATTGTTTTTCCGTATCATATTTGCAAGATATTTAATGAGAATGCTGTATTCTTATGTTGCTGGATCTAAGTATCCATGCATCATTTCAGGCATTATTTGGTGAACATTTAAGGTACAATACCAGCAAGGGGCTTTAAATGGGCTAGACACCAGATTGTTCAAAAATCGGCAAAAACAGTATTTCCTCAAAACAAGCCTAGAATTGTCAATGCCAGTTAGTAGGAGGCCGATGATACGTCACTTTACATGGTTTAAATAATAAACGCAAAAATCATGTTGCTGTTTCATCAATGTGTCCCCGTTTAAAAATAGTGCATTATGGTTTTCAAGTTTAAATCATATATGTTTATGGGTACAGATAATTATACCGACGCTATTTTTAAACTTACTGGAATTTACGTGGTAGACAAACCTAGTAAATTTCGAATTGGAAAAATGCCAATAAACATACAGATGCATGTGTCGTTTTTGACAATTTTCTTTTTTTTCTTGCAATTGTATCATCGGTGTCTAGTCCCTTTAACATGTACGTGACGTGTTTAGCGAAACTAAGTAATGTTGAGGAAAAAGTGACGAGGTTGTTAGCATCATAAGTATGCAATTATTGCTATGTTTACGTGTTTACAAAAAGTATCTTTATTCTTAATATTTCCCATTCTTATATAAAGGTTTAGTAATCCGTGTATTCGATAAAATAAATGTTGTTTTTTTCTTGTTCACGTGATGACGGCACTTACTTAAAAGCTGCACTCTCACAGATTGAGCGTTTTGAAACCTTTTTTTTTATTTGTCTTGGATTGAACCAATTTTTGTGCAATTTCTTGAAAACAGTTAAATAAGACTGTTGACAATAAATCATTATCCAGTGTTGCATATTTACGTTCGAAAATTTGTTTAATGGCTAAAAGAGTTACTAACGCTAATAGAAAAATGTAATTTTCGGCAGTTTTCTAAATATTTGAGAACTGTTCTGTTGTTAGTTGTCTTATATGACTGGATTGAATGCATTGATACCAAATTCAGGTGATTCTGAAACAAAAAATAAAAATATTGTTAAAACTGCCAATCTGTGAGAGTGCTGCTTTAAATATTGCATAGTCACAAAAAAAGTAATATCTTACGAATAAAATATTCGTTACGATTAAAACATTTATTAGCTTAATGAAAATCAATAGAACCATATCGATTTGGTGTTGATCAATTATTGTAACAAAGTCCTAAACTGAACTGTATAAAAACGTTTGTTCTAAAGCAAAGTATCTAGTTTTTTTGTTTTTCTTTCTTCACTTAGTTTTTAAAATGAATGAAGGTGCCACAGTAAGGTGTCATCGCAATGATTAAATAGTTGCATGACCTAGGATACAATTATTTAAATTATGTCATTGATATTCTTTTTAAGCTGCAACCAGTGTATTCCCAACGACGATCAAGGGTAAAAGTCAACCGACTGATTAAGTGTTTATTAGCTACTGACTCTTTGAGAGCAAACGTTTACGGAAGGTCTTCAGTCTGTCTTAAACGTTTTACTCAGAATTTAATTTTGGTAATTTAAGAAAGTAAACTTTCTACAAATAAAATACAGTAAGTACTGTAAGAGACTAGTAAATTTAGCCTTGCGTAAGAGTAGCCAAGACTTTTTACCATCGAATCACTTCTAAATTAAAATGAAGTTCAACATTTTTTGCTTGATTCTATGAAATAGTCCAGTCTGAGACCTTTCGTAAATACCCTGGTTCTTGTCTTGGCATGTTCTAGATGCGACTGTTTGATAATTTCATCTTTAAATTTCTTAGAACGTTTAATGAAAATAATCGAAATAAAAAAGAACGTCAGCAAACTGATGGTCTACGGACATTATTATGCTTTTTAAAAAACCCACCTTTGCATCAAACAGGGGGTGGTTTTCAATATACAACTTAAGTCAATATTATGGTCATACAGCATTGGCTTCATTCACTCTATTGTGATTTATTTATAACAAGAAATCCGATATTGCGTTGAATACCAGCCCTGGTCTCTCTATCTACTGTTTGGTTTTGTCCTTATCTTTCTTCTTCATTGTTTGGTGCACGTTATAATAATTTATTTCGCTAGTGTCTTTAGCTTTCCAACCTGCAACAGTCAAACATAGGTTAATTGCATGCATTGTTTGCATTTTATGCATGGTCTTATAGTTTGAAGTAGCGTCAAAAAGTAGCTAGTGTCAAGAACAAACAGTTCATGCCTTTTAGCCCTATAACATTCATTATTATTGAATGGATCTTACGTTTTAAAAGTGACTAAAATAGACAAAATATTTTTATTTTATTCAATTTTTATTTTGATGAATTGGAGGTGGAATGTAGTTTTGTGATACATGCTAAACTCTAAATACTGAAATAGAATAAAAAAACAAGTCATTAATATTAATATTTAATATAAAAATATTTGAATATTGCGTAAACATGTGAATATAATTTCTTCCATTCATTTGTGGTTTTATTGTGACTTAACTCGAAAAACCACATATTCAAATTCATTGCAGATGACCGGGATGTTCACGCAAGATCCTCTCGGCTGTTGTGTTGTAGTCCGAGACAGACCGAGCCATGAGTTTGCCCGTGGCCCAGAGATACCAACCTTGAAGCAGGAAGTAATTTCTATTCCTCGTCCTAACGTATCTTCTACTGTCCGAGACAGACCGAACCATGAGTTTGCCCGTGGCCCAGAGATACCAACCTTGAAGCAGGAAGTAATTTCTATTCCTCGTCCTAACGTATCTTCTTCTGTCCGAGACAGACTAAGCCATGATTTTTCCCGTGGCCCAGAGCTTCCCACATTGAAACAAGAAGTAATCTCTGTTCCTCGTGTTACTGTTTCTTCAACTAGCGACAATGCGAGATCTTCTCCAATACAGCCATTATCGGCAGTTTACCCTCAAACTATAACAAGAAGCGGTGCTAAAAGTAAAATTGAAACCCGAGTGCTGTCCGGTACAAATTCGGACGTCACATATTCAACAGTAGGTGGAAACGTTATAAAAACACAAACCTATGTTAATCCTGTCGAAACGTTACAATTTTTGCCTGTTCTTACGGCCGCTACTTTAGACGGTGGCTATGATGTTGCTTTTGATATTGATAACGTATTAGCCGTTCCCGATACCGTTGAAGAAGTAATAGACAATATGAAAGATTTAGCAAGTGACGCAGTTGATACGGTCAAAGATATCGTTGATGTTCCTGACATTATAGACGATATTAAAGACTCTCAAGAAGACATAAATGAGTTTGTCAAAAGTGATATTGAACTTCCCGGTGTTGTGGAAGAAGTCGTTGAAAATGCAAGAGATAAAATAGAGGAAATTATTGATTTAGAAGAAGGCGGAGATGGAATCGAAGATGGTCTGTTAGAGGATATGGATGTTCAAGACATCATCGACGGAGATAAAAGTATTGATCCATTTTACAAACCTGGCCAAAATGACGACGACGACGACGATGATGATGATGATGATGATGATGTAGATGAAATAAAAACCCTTGTGAAGACAGATGAAATGGACGCTATTGTAGAAAATATCTTTGAAGATAAAATAGCCGATATCGTAGATGACTCTGTAGAACACATTAAAGATGTACTAAAGGCAGATGATGATGATGATGATGATGATGATGATGATGATGATGATGATGATGATGATGATAAATTAAAAACCCTTGTGAAGACAGATGACATGGCCGATATTGTAGAAGATACATTTGTAGATAAAGTATCCGATATCGTAGATGACTCTGTAGAACACATTAAAGATGTACTAAAGGCAGATGATGATGATGATGATGATGATGATGATGATGATGATGATGATGAATTAAAAACCCTTGTGAAGACAGATGACATGGCCGATATTGTAGAAGATACATTTGCAGATAAAATATCCGATATCGTAGATGACTCTGTAGAACACATTAAAGATGAACTAAAGGCAGATGATGATGATGATGATGATGATGATGATGATGATGATGATGATGATGATAAATTAAAAGCCCTTGTGAAGACAGATGACATGGCCGATATTGTAGAAGATACATTTGTAGATAAAATAGCCAATGTCGTAGATAACTCTGTAGAACACATTAAAGATGTACTAAAAGCAGATGATGCTGACGATGACATCAACGAGGACGACGTAGGTGATAACGTGCAAATCATCGATGATATAAAAGACGGACAGATAGTTCCAGGAAGTTTCATTCCAATATCTGACCTATCTTTTAAAAATATGTTTGATAATGTAAATTTTGGAATAAATGACGAAGCTTCAATAACATTTAAACCTAAAGATATTCAAAACAAAGTGAACGACACTTTAATTAAAGCACATAATAATATCGACGATTCAGTTGAAGATAGCATCGACAACATTGAGAATGTGTTAGAGAAAATAGTGGACAAAAATGATGACATCACTGATAGCATAGATGATAGGGAATTTAAATCGGATGACCTAGGAGTTGACGATGCGGATGAGAACATTGATGAATTGCCGGATATTTTCGAAGATTCATTAGAAATCGTCAAAGACAATGTTGCTGATGCGCTGGACATTTTTGAAGACGCAGATGGTTTAGAAAATTCATTGACATTGAATAACGAATTTTCTGAAACGGATTCAATGTCAGATGTTATCGAAGATGCAATCGATGAAACAGAAAATGAAATATCCGATTCTTTTGACACCCCTGAAGACCCAATCGATGTTGTAGCAGACAACTTGGTAGATTCTTTTGAAAATACTCTCGATATTGCAGACGATATCACAGACAATGTAAAAGATGTTGTTTCCGATACCCTTGAAAACATAGAAACCATTGCAGATAATTTGGAAGATGATGTTGATATCAAAATTGATGCTACGGAAGATGCCATCGACAATATGATTGATGATGTTTCCGATTCCTTTGAAAACATTGACACCCAAATCGAAACCATTTCAGATTCCATTGGAGATGTTGTTGATAACACGTTCGATGCAACGGAAGATACCATAGATAAAATGATTGATGTCATCTCCGATACCTTGGAAAACATAGATACCCATATCGAAACAGTGTCGGATACCATGGAAGATGTTGTTGATAACACACTCGATGCAACAGAAGATGCCGTAGACAATATAATTGATGATATTCCCGATTCTTTTGAAAATATAGATACCCCTATGGAAACAGTGTCGGATACCATGGAAGATGTCTTTGATAACACAATCGATGCAACAGAAGATGTCATAGACAATATGATCGATGATATTCCGGATTCTTTTGAAAACGCAGATACCCCGATGGAAACAGTGTCGAACACCATGGAAGATGTCGTTGATAACACACTCGATGCAACAGAAGGTGTCATAGACAATATAATTGATGATATTCCCGATTCTTTTGAATATATGGATACCCCAATCGAAACAGTGTCGGATACCATGGAAGATGTCGTTGATAACACACTCGATGCAGCAGAAGGTGTCATAGACAATATGATTGATGATATTCCGGATTCTTTTGAAAATACAGATACCCAAATAGTAACAGTGTCAGATACCATGGAAGATGCTGTTGATAATACACTCGATGCAGCAGAAGGTGTCATAGACAATATAAAAGATGATGTTTCCAATTCGTTTGAAAAAATAGAAACCCCGATGGAATCCATATCAGATATAATGGCAGATGTTGTTGATAATCCAATCAACGATGCAACAGAAATTATGCTAGATTCGGCTGAAAGTGTAGCGAACCCAATAAATTTTGTTACTGATACGATGGATGATACTGCTGAAAATATTGAAAAGATTGTCGAACACACGAATGACATTGTGGCTGAAAGTATTGACACGGTCGGAAACGCAGTCGAAATAGTTCAAGACACTGCCAATAACATTGTTGACAACTCTGTAGATTCAATGCAAGATGTAATGGACATTCCAACAGAAGGAGTAAAAGATATGGTACAAGATGCAGTTGATAATACTGTTGAATTTACAGCAGATGTTGTCGACAAAACAGTTGATATTGCTACCGAAACCTTTGATTCCGTTGGAAATACAGCTGAAATCATTAAAGACACTGTTAAAGACGCTACAGAAGTTGCAGCAGACTCAATTGATACGATGCATGAAGTAGCAAACGATAATGTAGATACTTCTCTAAATATGGTTGAAAATGTAATAGGAGAATGATTTATTTTCATGATTTTGACGCTGTTTTATGTAAAATGTTTTTATAATAAATTGTGGAAAACTTTTCCGTTGCATGTTTTGAGGTTTAAAGTCAAATTTATATAACAATGTTAGATAATTGTTGTTTTATTTAGCGCAGTAATTGATTACTTTTACCTAGTCAGGTTGAAATCACATTTACTCTTTTACTTGACTTTTTTCGGCGTAGCAGTATAAGATTGATTTTGACCTAGATTTTAGACCAATCAACTGCAGTATACAAACAGCGGTGCTTAAAACACAGCACATAAAACGTTTTCATTGGTTATTTTTTTAAGTAAAGAGTCACCAAATGTATCTTAAAAATAAAGGTATTTTTTTCTTTAATAACCCTTAACCCGTTATACAGATGGCGATAAATAGTCATTTAGCTTCGGAACGTTTGACTTAACTGATCACATTTTTAAAAAATGTTTATAATTTTATAAATTATTTTATTGTTTTATGTGTATATGGTAGATTGTTTGTATCAGCACTTATTATTGTTTACGATTATCTTTGTGTGCGTGTGTGCGTGCGTGCGTGCGTGTGTGCGTGTGCGTGTGTGTGTGTGTGTGTGTGTGGTTTAAGCGAAATTGTTCGCTTTTTGAATTGATTATATCACAGAATACGATTTTTGGAAGAATATGTTTATTAACTCAAACATTCATTTGATTTGAATCTTATACATATATTAAACAGTATTGTGAATGTATGTATAGGTCAAGGTCCGTACATGCAGAAAATTCAAAATAAGTATTTATTCAGTTTAGTAGGAAGATAACAAAATAATAAACCAATTTACAAATGATACACAATTTGATCTTACAGCTCTACAACAGTGATTGCTATACACATACATGATATATAGGGGATATTGTTACAGGAAGCTTTTCTGACGTCCTGTTTCACGTTGAGTAATGGTGTATAAACGCGTCTCTTTCGAGACCGCACAGTGGTCGAGACAGATGTATGTTTACACACTTAACAAGACGTGATAAAGGTCGTTAAAAAACGTCCTATCGTAGTATTCCTGAGTATATGTTTCCTTTGATTATTTCTATGTTTTTAGAAACTCTCCGCTTTTATTTTGAACCAACGATACTGCACGTATACTTTACATGACGTTTTCCAGAATCTCCATGTCGAAAATGACATCATTAATCAATCGCATTAGTGATTAAGTTCTCCGCAATTGAATTCATTCCATCATCATTTCTTAAGGAAATATAGTACGTAACTATGTTACTGATAAGTAAGTTCATAATATAAAACAAACATGAATAAAACATCAGTCTGCAAAAGTTGGCACTCAAAATATGCTACTATGCTGATACGAGTTTGGAAAACGACAGTAGCGTGAAATGGGTTTTTCAACACGGCAAGCTGTATTTTCACTGTTGTATATGGAAAAGGAAATTGATAGGCATATACTGAATGTTTATATGATTAACCTATTTCTTTATTAATTGGTCACCAAGAGTCTTTCTTTTACTTTGGGCGGGTTTAGGGACAGTGATTTTCTCCAGCGAAGTACTCGTTACCGTTCTGCCCGGTGCAGGTCCAGGTTTACTTTTTAGATTGTTTGAGCTAAACGATTTGGTCACATAATCATGTGTTCCTCCAGTTGGCCTTTCTCGCCGAGGATTATTTACAGGTTGTCCTCCAAAACTCGTGCCTGCAAGACTTCTAACGGCTTCTGAAATCTCACTCAACATCAGGTTCTGTTTTCGCATTCCTTTGTGTAAAGTTTCCTGTTCTGTATAGAACTTGTCTTTTGTATTTGTTAAATCTAGTTTGATTCGTTTGTACTGATTGTCCATCAGAATCTTCATACTTGCAAGTTCGTGTTCCTTTTCAACGATCACAGTTTTGAGCTTCTCTGTTCTCAACTCCAAGAAAGCTTTATCCTTTCGCAATGATTCATTTTCAGATTTAAGCCCGTCAATTTCAGTCATTAAATTCTGAACCTTAGCAGATTCACCCTTGATCCTAACATTCTCCTCTTTAAGGGAGGTAATTTTCTCTTGCTGGTTTCCGATTTCGTGTTTCAAAGTTTTCTGGTGATCTTTCAAACTGTCATATTCATATGACATCTTTGTCAGTGCGGACAGTTCTCTTTTCAACGTTACGATCACCTCCTCCTGGTGCCGCTTGTCTCTCTCCAGGCGGCGCTCGAAGTCCTCGCGCATCTCCGCCATTATCTGTGACTCCTTTCGGTCAGATTTGTTGTTAACCATAGGCAGCTGAGTGTCTATGTCAGATGCAAATGACGCCGATGATGAGGCCCCATCCGAGCTGTCAGGCTGAACAAATAATAAATGGAAATGTTGAAATGCATTTACATGTATATCAAATGATTTACCTATGTCATCATCATCATCATTATTATTATTATTATTATTATTATTATTATTATTATTATTATTATTATTATTATTTTTATTATTATTATTATTATTATTATTATTATTAATATTATAATTATTATTATTTGTATTATTATTTATTATTATTATTAGTAGTAGTAGTAGTAGTAGTAGTAGTAGTAGTAGTAGGAGTAGTAGTAGTAGTAGTAGTAGTAGTAGTAGTAGTAGTAGTAGTAGTAGTAGTAGTTTTTATTATTATTAGTAGTAGTTTAAGTCTTTAAGATTGAACGTTTTAACAACCTTTTTTGTCTTCGAACGAGCCATTTTTTGCGAAAATGCTTTAAAGCCAGTTATATAAACCTGCTGTCAAAGAATTAGATCGCAGATTTTTATATCTTTGCACGGTACAATTCATCACTGAATCTCAAGCATCTAGATTCCGGGACCGTCTTAAATACTATCTAATAACACCAGGCAATCTTACCCGTCTTGGTACCAAGAAGGTCTTTCCTCTTTCTTCTATAAAACTGTCAGAAGCGTCCATCGCTAGCCCTGTTTATTGAGAAGGTTTAAGTAAAACAGAATGTACTTTAAAGAATGAACTTTAAAAATAAGTGATTATTAGTGTAAAGAAAGAATGTTTTAATCTTATATCAAATGTAAATTGGTATGCTTTTAAAATTCAATTACCAAAAGTGTAAACGGTTTCATCAAGATCGAGAACGTATTAATTAGACTATAGAATGTACGTGTTATGTATAAAAAATGCGTACTGTTAGGAGATCTAGGACTTCTATTCATTTTAATCCGTGTGTTTCTAATTGGTTGAATTGGTCTATCACATGTCCGTTTTCTAGATCCTTTTTCACACAAGTTATGGCTGACGTTTTATCGAAGACATGTATAAGAATTCCTTATAAGAATTCCTTATATTCTTATTCACAATGAAACATCCATGAAACATCCATGACCTAAGTAAAACTAGAATGTCTGAATATTCTCGTACTCGTGATAATCACTCACATATGAGTTAACCCTATACTTTGCTTCCCCTGTTGTTTTCATTGAATAATTGATACTTTGTTCAACCTTACTTATAATTGCGTTTTACAAAACACTGTAACAAAAATTCCAATTCAACTTAGTTATCTAGAACACTTTTCCAAAGGCAGAATTAGTGTCTCCGCAAAACAATGACATAAGCAAGCGATATATCCACGTCCCGAGCAAGGGCGCAAAGCTAATGGAGATCAATACCCACACTAACAAACGTAGAAGAGACCATCAGATTAACTTCGCAGAACAGTGCACTCAAGCGCATTCTTGAGTAATAGGTCTCTTAGGAGCAGAAAATGTTATAGGTTTCTGGAAGTGACATTTACAGAATGAAATTCATGTCAATATAAAATCAGTACATTCGTAAATGCTACCAATCCATTTATTTCGGTAAAGGTAACTATCTGTATAGTTATTAAAAGTACATAAACCTTTCTAAAAATAGAACACACTGATATGCCGATTGGCACCAATTCATTTAAAGGGACTCTTTAAAATGATGCGCATTTAGATTTGGATTGCAATGCCTTTTGACAAATGGGAGCAATCTGGCGTACTATCGCATAATTTCTTTTATCTATAGTTGTCTAATTCAAACGTCTTACAACGAGTTTTCAGAGTCATTTTTTACACATTACTCACAAAATTTAAATGTTCGATTTCTGGACCTATAGAACATGAGATTCCTTTTAATACAATGCTTCAAAGAGCTTTAGATATGGGAAATTAAAACAGAACAAATATACACACGAGACGCGCCAACGTTGTTTAGACTGGTACTATCCGTTGTTTTGGGTAAAAATCTATCGACTCTTTTTGGAGAAAAGAAAACAAGGGTACCAGTCTACAAAGTTTTAGGATGTTCAGTTTATTTATTTTTTTAGTTTAAACCGGTTTGGGGAAACACAATACAACATATACAAACGTAAAGCCCTGTAAGCATCCGACCAGTATGGAACAAAAACATATTTTACCAATAAGATAAATGTTTACAAAAAAAGGACGATTTGTCGACACTCTCAACAATGACGTTTCAAATCACCCGAGACAATAAAACAACAAAAACATTTTTAACATATCAATGTACAAAAAAGATTCTTTAGAAGTTTGTATTATAACGATAAAGTTAAATTTATTGGCTACTTATGACAACATTTAAAAGCAAGTCAAATGTGAGTTTGCTATTCATCTATTTTAGGCAAAAACATTGGTAAACATACGTTGCCAGATTAAAATATGCTCATTAAGAATTCACTTGGATATTACGTATGTTCTTAGGGTCGATGGCTGAGCAAATTGTGACTTAATTCCGAAGGGTAATAAAATATTCACGAAAAACTTCATTGGCATGTAAACATTGCTATCTTTCATCTATTCTCATTAATTATGCAAGACTTTTATAGAATATTACTCGCTCGATTCGCGTTCTACAAATACTCTGGACAAAAAGGTATCAAAGTAACTAGATTTGTGTATCATACCTTTTGTAGTAACAGTATCAAGCTGATAAATTGGAAGCTGTATACGTTTTTTTTTTCATTTAATTAAGGAGTGCAAAAGATACATTAGGTATATAAATCTTAATTGGTGTAGTTCAAGAACTTTTTTTCTACCATTTGGAAATGCAAAGAAGTATAACTACATATGGATATGTGCCGTGTGCACCCCCCCCCCCCCCGAACCCCCGACCCCTGAATCTGACCTGTGCATGTCTTCAATTTAGATCAGATCTTTATCGTGAATGTATGTCCACTCCCAACGAGCTTCAATCAACCGCTCTGGTCTTATCTTTGGACTTTTACAAGGCTTTTATCTTTGTTTACAAGTAATTAATTGACCGTTTAATCATCGGAATTGAACATGAAAGCATCGATAGTTTTACTTCTCTGCTGCGTTTACGGTAAGAACTATAACATTTTTTTAATATGCGTGTGTCGTTAAATTCACATCTAAATATGTTTGAATACAATTGACCTCTATACGCTAGTGTTACTTAAAGCCAAAATTATTAGACTAATATTTGAAAGTTTCTAGTTGAATGGTTCTTGAAGAAAGATCCTTCCTAATTGAATATTAATTTAATTTCCCTCGAAAAAAATCACAGACTATATTAATTTTTATACTGACCATTACATTTTTTTTTTTTTTAACACGTAGATGTTCCTTTTTTTCCAATAAATATTTTCTTATCAACTGCTCAGCAACTGGTTTCGGAATGCTATTTTTCCATTCGATCGTTGCCAATGCGACTGATGCCAATACCAAAGTTATGTATGTGTTTAAAGTCAAACGTTTCCAAACAGATGCTTGTATGAGATCAGAGTTCCCTTTAGGGATTATGCAAAATAATAGAAGAGCAAGATACGCTCGAAATAATTCTGGTACATCGTTACTGAAAATGGTCAATACAACCTTTCGCAAAACTCTTTTTGAAATGATCAAGTGAAAAAGTTCAATATTCATTAAAGTATCTTTGCTGCTGCTATCAAACTTCATTGTCGCACTGTAGTTGAATTTGGACCTAAAGTTATTTGCTTCAGACTTAAGTTGCTCACTTTCACATGCATTTCAACGATAACAGCGGAACCCATTATCCTGGTGAGTCAACACACTACAAAGACGTGGAAAAGCAGCAGTCTTTCTGTATATACAGGTAGCTTATTTTAACTTGCATTTCAGCTGTCTACAGCATAAACCCTTGTTCATATGGTGCGCCTCTGGCTAATCATAATTGTGGACGTGGTGGCAGTGCATGCCCCAGTCACCACTACTGCGAAATAGCCCCTGATGATTCTTATGCCGTATGCTGTCGTAAGTTTAAAACATTTCTCATATATGTTTATGTCTCTAGCTAAATTAAACTGAAACACATTTTCCAAACACAACCCTTTGTAAAATATGATCATCACATCGTTGCATACTACATGTAGTATTTCATGATCTGTCTTGAAACTTTAATGTTATTTGCCATCGCTATCCAAACGCTATATCTTATTATTGTTGTTATTTATTTACTTGTCTGTGTGTCATGAACGTGTGTTTCTCAACAGCAGGATTACATATACAGATTTCTGGTTAAGCTGGAATTTAGGGATGTTGGCAGTGCTGTCAATGAACATTCATAAGCAAACAGAACCTATCTGTTGTTGTCATATTTTGTACAAGTGTCGTGCTTCAGAAATTTCTTTTTTTGCAATGCAATTTTTTACAAAGTTGTTTTTATTAACAAGTTTTGACGCCTTAAATGGCAGTGATTTATAAGAATTTGACAAACAAAGTGTACTTATTTCAGCCACCCACTGTGCCAGCGGTGCACATTTGAAAAACAGTGACGGTAGCCCTTTAAATTGCGGGCGTGGAGGGGTCAGATGCCCGAATGACTACACGTGTAACGTTGCTCCGACAGATGCATGGGCCGTTTGCTGTCCGAACTAATACTAATTAGTAATTAGTAAATGCAATTGTTATTTCTGTTCGAATAAAAAGGGTACAGACAACACTATTTTCTGCTGGGTGACAAATATTGAATCTAGCTAAACCGATATCATCATAAAAACGCATTTCATTATAACTAAATTAATACAGGTTTTCCAAACGAATGGCTCGCTTAATAGTTATTTATCTGCAGCAAACATTGTTAAGCCTACAAAGAAGAAGTATCATGTTAGATACTGCCAATAAATTTCAATGAAACATTTTTAGTGTTCTAATTATATTGTAGCTGCACGCACTTTAACCGTTATTTTTCCCAAGAAACAAATTGAATAAATTAGCATATAAAAATCAATAGAACTTCGCACTAGTTTAACCTTCACAACACCATACGTCCCAAAAGAAGAGCAAGTTAATTATTTAACATGTCATGTCAAAAAGTAAATATGACGAAAGTTCAGTTAAATTAAAATATATTGCCACTTTTACTTTCAATGCTTTTATAATATATAGCCATTAAGTAGCTGTTTTAGTAGTTTTTATTGCACTACAAGCTTACACGTTCATAGAAGTAAATCTGATATTGTAATTTGAAGATAATTTTAAACCTATTATGCCAGATGACATGTTGCTGTACCAGTATATACTTATACTTTGTTTTTATTTCTGCTATGCTATGGATCTTGTCTATGACGATACCTTATTTCCAATTGCGGAACTAAAGCCTATGGCCTTAGACCAAAAACGGTACCATATGTGAAAAGATGAGTCCTGCATGAATAACTTGGTCCATTTTTTAATAGTTTCCTCCCGTTTAACATAACATTTTCTTAAAAGAATGTGACATAATCCGGGGTTGGTTTAGGATGTGACGTTACAAATTGCGCACTTTGAGGGTTGGCATCTGAGGACATGGGCCCCAAGGAACCGAAACAATTAGGCTACAAATATTTGTAAGGGTTTTAGGGTCAGTCCCTAAATCAAAGTTGGGTATATGAGTCTAAAGTGATGCTGGTGTGAGTCATGAACCTTTTTCTTCTTTATTGACATGAAAAATACAATTGTAATAGGATAGCGCCGGCTACGCCTCCCCCGATGCACGGATCTGACTTGTGTATGGCTTCAATTTAGGCCAGACCTTTATCGTGAATCTATGTCCTCTCCCAATGAGCTACAATCAACTGCACTTGTGTTATCTCTGGCCTGCGTTTAAGTAAGGTACCGTGTAATCACCTAGGAGACGAACATGAATGCAACGATAGTTTTACTTCTCTGCTGCGTTTACGGTAAGAACGATAACATTTTTTATTTATTTTTTACATGTAGTTAAAATAACGTCTTTACATAAACATTCATACAAACGATCTTTATGATTTATTTCAAGTCATTTTTCAGACATGGAATGTTTCCTAAAGGAGGGAACTACCGATTTGTAATATATATATATATATTATTTTCCCCTCGAGTTCGTCTCCGATCTTGATTTGTATATAGTCCGATGAATTTCTAACCTAATCATTTACTTGTGTAGTCCATCTACAGACACATTTTGATAGTCCAGCATGTAGATGGGCAAACATCTTTCAAGTCAATTTGTTGTATCTACCTTTGCTCTTCAAATGGTTTTGGTATGCTATCATTTCCTTCGATCGTTAAAAGTGCGACTGATACCAATGTCAACGCTTTATTTGTATGTGTAAGAAGTTTCTAAGTAAAGTCAAGTACGAGATCAGATTTCCTTTTAGGGATAATATAGGAGAATTGAAGAGCAAGATATAATACCAACGAATACTCGAAATGATTCTGGTACATCATTGTTTTGTTTTTCGTCCCGAATCATTTTGTCTGTATTTGTTATATGACAATCCCTTGCGCACATTCGCAAGCGAGTAATGAAGGCATTAATCGTATCATTTTCTTGCGTTTGATGAAATAATTTATAGCGAGCAAAATAGGATTGAGTTTTGGCTGCACATACGCTTGAATCTTTCGTAGAATGTACTGAGATTTTTTGCATCAGCTTTTGAAATGTCTTTCGTACAGTGAATATCTTTTCCTCTGTCGCCTATCCACAACAGGAAATGCGACACTTGCTCTTCTTCTGTTTTCGCCTTTAATGGTCCAGAGAACATCAGCTGCGCGTGACGCTCAAACTTTTTGAATGCTTCTGGCAGATTTGTTGAGTCCCATTCCATGCGTGGTGCTTGAATTCCGCTAAATTCCATGTTTATTAATGTAAAATTGTTCAAATCAAAATTTAGTTTATCCACAAAATAACTTGTTAACACCATGTTTTGTTTTCCTTGTTGTGCGTGCGTGTGTTCAATGTTCACTAATGTGATATAATAAATAAGAAACACAAGTGTGCTCTTACTCTTTATTATGTACTACGCTAAGCAATGTAAACCAACAGACTGACCAAGAGTACTCAGAATGCAAAAAAATAAAGATATAGTATAGTCTGTTTCTAGAATCTGCAACAATCATTATTGAAAATGACCAATGTTACGTTTCACGAATCTCTGGGTCTGTATTCACTAACATCTTTAGAGTTGGTGTTTTAGTCTCAGACTCAGAAAAGGTCAACTTTAATTGTTTTGTAAATACTATTACATGAGGAAAGATGGTCAAAATTGCTGTATCAATTTCAAATAATCTGTTCTACAATCAGGCACTCATCTTTTGTCCAAATTAGTTATATTAAAGATATTTTGTACAATTAAGATATCAGTTTTCTGAGCCTGAAACTCTAACTCAGACTCAAGACGTTAGTGGATATGAGTCCAGAAAAATAAAATTTGCTGCCCCTGTCAAACTGTATTGACTCGCATGTTGTAGAACACGAACATTAATTACTAACTTCTCAAATGGATCCGTCGCACTTGCCTTTCAATGACAACAGCAGAACCTATCGTCCAACTGACGCGAGTCTGGTGAGTCATAACACTGCATAGACCTGAAATAGTAGCATTCTATAGGTTGCTTATTTTCACTTGCATTTTAGCTGTCTACAGCATAAACCCTTGTTCATATGGTGCGCCTCTGGCTAATCATTTCTGTGGACGAGGTGGCAGTGCATGCCCCAGTCACCACT